>NW_027526460.1:30787468-30922539 GCF_048455015.1 Haemaphysalis longicornis
CGGCTCGCTGCGGCGGCGCGCTCATCGGCTGAGAAAGGCGATCTTCAAAAATTGTTTACAAATTAGCCGTACAGCGTATGGGGCTCACACTTGGCTCAAAAATCCCCCGTTATGTGTTCTACCACCTGAATGCATTTGATTGCCACCTTCACAAAGCTTTTCCGGGTCCCTTTAAGGCGGAAACACTAGGGGGGGGGGGGGGGGGGGGGGGGGGCGTTAACTGGGGAAATACATGCTTTTTTTAATCCGATAGCACGGAGTGCTGCTACGGCAGGCGTTAACGCCTGTGCCAGTTCCGGCGGACGAGGTACGTGCTTTCCGGACACGGCTTTCGTGGGCACCTTTTGCGAGGGCAGGCTGGGTGCGCGCTTTCACAACCCTAGCCCTAGTAATCATTTCGCTTCAAAGTACATTCAAGTCCTGCGCCTTAGTGAAAAATTCCTACGCCCCCTACTCCTTTGAATTGTCAGCTATAGATAGTAATACCACGCTTACAGTATGCCGAATGGAAATTGATGACCACAGTGTATTCGCAGTGTATACTTGAACATTCTTTAGAGACGCGTGGTGTCTGGCACTTGCACGTCGTGACGACGTAGGGGGCTCGTGAATCCTAAAACACTTCGGGCGGGCGGCCACGGAAAGGCGTTGTGCATGAGGATAGACCATACTAATGAGTTGAAATGAATAATAACGAGTAAGTTCGTTTGATTGCTCAAATAGACAATTAACCTTTGCCGGAAACCTTTATGCACGCTTTTCGTCAGACTGTTTACTTCTGTCTGTACCTGCCATTCGACTCAACTGTGGCACGCGTGCCGGATTTTTAAAGACGATAGTCTTTCTTGGGCTACTTAAACCCAGAACCTTTGGTCTGTCTGTATCTGTGTCTGTCTGTCTGTCTGTCTGTCTGTCTGTCTGTGACTCGATTCAGCCACCCGGCCAAAGTGAAAGGAAGTCTGCGCAATGGTCTTAAATACTGACATCCAAATCTAAACGTCCAAGTCCGGTTTATATGTTCATACTTATCAACTTTATTGAACAAGAACAAGGCATCACGCAAATATAAGAGAGAAAATAATACACAAGGGATATTTACATTATTCCTATATAAGAAAAATTCATAGATGCTTGATTTTTGCAAAATGAAATACTACATCCACTGCAGCAAAAAAAAAAAAAAAAACATTCACACTGTTGCCTGCTCTCGCCTGCGCCACGATAGCTTCTGGCGGCATTTTAAAAACTCAAGCGGCAACAGTTACGAAAGGTTCCACTAGATGGGTTCCACGTTCTGCTTGGAACGCTCGTGGACTGGGGCAACGCGGTTCTATAAACGTTGAAGTAGGGCGCCTCGATTCACGCGTGTCTCCGCCGTACGGCAGCGCTGGCATCAAGGCACTAGGCTTTGAGCAGTGGAACGCGGTCAATTTAAATTGACTTGAGCAAACCTTTCGTGTGTTTACCTTGAGAGGAGCGCGACGCAAGAGGAACAACATGAGAGGGGAGCGGGGTAGCGAAGGGAGGCATTTACAAATGTCGACAAAGACTATCGTCTTTTGTCGACATTTGCAACGAAAGGAGCAGATACGCGGCCAATTTTCAATGACATCGTTGACTCGCCCTTCGTATAAACGTATAAAAGCTCTGTTGACTGTTCCCCGCTAACAACGAAGTTGCAAAACATGTGCTGGGCGTCCCCAAGGGTTTCGTCACTGGCCTTGGCGCTTTGGACAACTTTGGTCGGAGCATAAAAACACCCAAGTTGCGCACAGGCCACGTGCGTTAACAATCCTCCCATTTGCGCAAGCCTTGTCTGGCCGTGGAGCTTGTCAGAGACAAAGGAGCTTTGAGACGGCTGCTGTAAAGCGCTGTCCGGCGTGATAGCTCCTCCCGGTTTGATCGAGCGTTTCGCGACCGGCCGTCGGGATCGCGTTGAGAAAAGATTGCGCGCGACGACTGGCTGTCACCCGGTTGAGCAACGAGATGTTTAGGGCCAGCCAGGCAGCGTCCATTGGGCACCCGCGTTCCTTCATGTTCTGCGTTATTTAAAACTTCCCGCCAGTCGCGCGTTCCTCTCTGCTGGAGAAAGCCGTGTCAAGCATTGTTCGGTGTGAATTCGAGGCATATTTCAATGTGGTGACATTGTGCAGCTTTGAGACTATGAAACTTCCTGCGGGGCCAGTTGGTGAACTGGCCATTTCTTCGCAGCGTTTATCATCGCATGCATGTTTGAAGATGAAGACAATATGCAGCCATGTAGTACCGTTCAGCATGGCTGTGACATACGATTTGGGGAGCATTATGGACTATCTTTTCTTTCTCAAAGCAGTCAAGTAGCTAGTATGTTTTAGCTCGTTTATTAAGTCGGTGCTCAAATAGATTCTTGTAACGCCAACCTATTTATGGTCGCAGAACCGCTCGGATTCCAGGAACTAAAGAAGGTCGGTGAATTTCGGCAAGCATTGCGCGTAATTTGCGAGACAAGCGCCCCAGTAGCTCGGAATAGCAGTTTTCAAAGCCAGCATTATAGTGATGGTCGCACCCTCGGAAGTGCGCATTACTTTACATGTGCCCTTTTTTCACCCGCTGGCCTGTTTCTGTTCGCTTGCTCGTTCCGTAAGCCTCCTCTGCACTCTGGTTAACTTCTCTGTCTTTACTGTATCGTTTTGCCCTCGTTCTTCTACTCGTACTTTCATACTCTTTTGCCAGAACTTTACTTTTGTGTCGCCTTGGTCGAATGCTGTGCTCTAATTGTTTGCGGTTCAGCACATTACAGTCGCTGCTTAAGCGTCCTGTTGCTGAAAAAAAAAAAAAAAAATCCCGGGCCATCTCCACGAACGTGAAACCTGCGGAGGAGGGAAGCATGCAGTGTATATGCGTATTCTTGGCGCCTTGGCGTTTTTGCCCACGGAGATGAAACCGTTCGGAGCTTTGCTGTAAAAGTCTCTGGTCTTTGAAGCACGAAGCTCTCTAGTGCGAGGCGTAAGCGAGTGTCCGTTACGTTCTAGTGCGAGACGTGAATGAGTGTCCCGTTGTTTCAATACCGTGACTACATGAGACAACGGTTACGATGACGACGACGACATGAGACGCCAACAGCTCCAGCCCCTAAGGGGCTTCGCCACTAAAAAATCAGCTTCAGTTCTTGACCCCGGTACCCTCGTGCTTTATTGAGACAGGCTATTAAAGAGTCCGTGTGCACAATGTTTGATGTAGGGTAAGTAGCCTCCAGGGAATGTAAACTGACCTTGTACAAGAGTGCGCTACAACCGCAACTACCCCCTGCCAGCCCTTTGTGGTGCCGTATGCTACTCATTTTCGAGCCGCGTCTTCCTCCTGTAGAACTAGTAGAACGCTGCAGGGTCAGCTGCGGCTATATGGGGCCCGTTCCGCCCTGTTCTTTTCTTTGCGAGGCCGCCGTTTACGGCGGTGAACATACATATGGAGAAGTCCGGTCCCACGCTCTGCAAGCGCGCCGCCGCGTTTTCGCAGCGACTGCACGCGGCGTGCGATGACGCCCGAGAACGCGAGATGATCGACCCGGCCGCGCACGTGTGCGATCGGCCCGACTGGGCGGCCGTGGAGGTGGTGCCGTGGCGGCGGCGGCGGAGGTACCCGATCCATCGGGGAGCTGCTGCTTCCTGGCCGCCGCTGCGGTGGCCCATTCGCCCCAAGTCACGAACTCCCGAGCCGGATCGGGATTCGGTCATTATGCACTTAGGAACGCCTCCTTAAACGCGTCGTCGACTTCATTCCGCGTTTCCGCATCTGCTTACTGCTGGTGGTGGTTTTTCTTGCAGGCCCTCTGCCGCGATCGAACGATTGGGGGCTGCCGCTGCTGGCTTGTTTGACGACCCCTCCCAGGGTGTGCGTGTGCGATGTCTTCGGATCTGCCTTGATTTTTGTTTGCGCATGCGCTTAGTGACCAGCCGATTAAACGACGACCCCCGGAGCTGTCCGCCGCGGCGAGATTCACGCTGTTGAGTTATGGCTTCACGCTTCGCGGCGCTGCGTGACGGAGAGGTTCAACATTCTTCGCGGGCTTCCATTACGCCGCAGGAAGCCGAGGCGGGAGGCGTGAATAAGGGGAAGGTGTAGAGATGCTTCCTTGTGAAGCATGGGTGCTGTCGGCGAGAACTCTAGGGCCACGTGATTGCTCACGGCATGACTGTCTTCCCCTTTTTCTTCGCTGGTGGCGCTTCTCTCTCTCTCTCTCTCTCTCTCTCTCTCTCTCTCTCTCTCTCTCTCTCTCTCTCTCTCTCTCTCTCTCTCTCTCTCTCTCTCTCTCTCTCTCTCTCTCTCACGCACATGCGCACGCGCACGCGCACACACTTTCTCCTCCACCGTCGACAGCAGCATACCGTAAAAGCGTTGCTTCTGTTTCACACGTACATTCGATCGTGCTGCCATATCTTGCGAAGTGGCACTGTTCAGCGCAAACCTTCTCCTTTTTTTTTCCCTTGTTTGTGTGTTGGTAAGATACGTGTCGGTTTTCTCTACGCACTTTTCTCCCTACAACTGCAGTTACATTGCCGTGCTTGGGAATGACATTTATTGGGCGAACGTTTGCACGATGCCCTGAAAGGAAAATAATTACTACCATCATGGAGAGGCACTGAACGGCTGCAACGAAACATCGTGGTTGAAAGGTTAAGCAAGCAAAAGAGAAAAAAAAGTCGTGCACCCCTCCGTCTAACGACGACGGTGGTTGAACGCGAAGCTTTCTCGGGACGGATTCTTTGGTTGTCGTCTGAGTTTGGACTGAGTTTCGACCACGTCGAAGTGGAGCAATCGGATAGATGCCGGCTTCAAGACGCGGGGAACCCAGGTTTCATTCCAGTCACTGAAGCGTTTTTTTTTTTTTTTTTTAACTTCACCCACGATCATTCATCGTCAGAGAAAGTTTCAGAAGGGTATGCTGACGGGCCAGTTGGTACATTGTAAACTAAGAAAAACAGCGCAAACGACGGGACGAAGAAAGGTGAGACTAAACACAGGCGCTGACGAACAACTGAGCGCTTTATTGCAGCAGAAAACATATATGTAGACAAAGGAAAACAACAGAAGGACCGATAATGACCTAGGAGATATCACATCGGGAAAAACACGATATCTCGTAAACCTGAACCGCCACGTGCCGATACAGTCTAAAGTTCAAGATAGGAACAGCATTTCCTTTTCCAGAAGGGAAACTGATGCCTCACTGATACAAGCACCTCCTTTCTTTTTGATCTTGAACGCTTCAAAGATTTCCCGCTCTCTTCGTCCAGGATACCGCGCGAGAATCGCGCAGTCATGGAAGAGGGGTTCGCAGCCGCAGGAAGCGCAATGCGTTGCCAAGGTGGTACTTGATGACGTCCTTACATTGTTGGAATGCTCCCTCAGGCGATCATTGAGGCAGCGGCCTGTCTGCCCGCTACACCGTATTCTCTGCACCTAAAAAACTGGGCCGATTGTGCAAGCGGGTCAATGCTGAAACACCGAAGGCAAGCACGTGCGGGAAAAATCACATGACACGCTATGTTGAATGTGTGCAAAACGTCGTATATGAAATTCCTTTGTCACCGTGTGGCCGCACTTACATCGGGCAGACAGGCCGCTGCCTCAATGATCGCCTGAGGGAGCATTCCAACAATGTAAGGACGTCATCAAGTACCACCTTGGCAACGCATTGCGCTTCCTGCGGCTGCGAACCCCTCTTCCATGACTGCGCGATTCTCGCGCGGTATCCTGGACGAAGAGAGCGGGAAATCTTTGAAGCGTTCAAGATCAAAAAGAAAGGAGGTGCTTGTATCAGTGAGGCATCAGTTTCCCTTCTGGAAAAGGAAATGCTGTTCCTATCTTGAACTTTAGACTGTATCGGCACGTGGCGGTTCAGGTTTACGAGATATCGTGTTTTTCCCGATGTGATATCTCCTAGGTCATTATCGGTCCTTCTGTTGTTTTCCTTTGTCTACATATATGTTTTCTGCTGCAATAAAGCGCTCAGTTGTTCGTCAGCGCCTGTGTTTAGTCTTACCTTTCTTCGTCCCGTCGTTTGCGCTGTTTTTCTTAGAGAAAGTTTGCTTTCCTGCAGCGTGTTTTCGCTTTGCAGGTGCCATCAGTGACAAGACTAAAGCTTCGCTTTCGAATTGTCTGGCGATTACGATACTCCGTAATGCGAAATTTGAGCGCAGCGCGAACTGCAATCTTCTCGGTCATAGCTGTTGCGTCTCAAAAAGTGATCGCACGATCAGGGAACCCGCGACGGCGCGCGACTCTACCGTTATCTCGCACCGCTTCGCCACCGCAGAATATATTGTTGTAAATCGTGTTTGAACCTCCCGCGCAAATGTCACGTGGTTCGGATGAGTCGCGCAACGGGGAGGACGACGAACGACAGGTGTACGTGCAGCACGCACCATAAGATTTTACGCTTTTTGTGAACTTGAAAGAACAAGACGTTTGCTTTCATGTATGTCTGGTTTTGCGTCTCCTTTCTCGGGCGCTAGACTCCGAGGCGTGGTTTTCCCACACGTCTTGCGCGGCCACGGCATACCATCCTCCCCCTCACACTTTCGTCATACTTCCCTCCTTCGCTCCTGTTCTCCCTATCTCGTTTACCTTCGGTGTCCTCTTCGTTCGCTCGGTTACATCGAGAGACGACGGCGCCGCGAGACCACAGGAGCGGGCGCTTAAGAGCTTGCGCTCTAAAAGAAACTATTCTGCGATCAGAACTGTCTTGTACACACGCGTCCACTGACGATGGCGCTCCGCTAGGAGATTGAGAACGGAAAGGTTGAACGTGAACAACTATCACAGTGTGCGAAACTTAGCTTATTTCTGATTAAAACTGCCCGGAGCGCTCTTTCACGAAACAACAAATGACCTCTTGTTTTATTAGAATCCGCGAAGCACCGCAGTCCCGCAAGAATTGTTGCCCTTTGTAATTCACGATGCAGTGGGGTATTAAATGCATACCTTGCCTCCCCTCTCAAACGCTTTCGGCCTTCGCCCGCGTGGTCCCCGTAGCTCACGCTCACAAAACAGCTGGAAATGCACCTCTGTCAGGTGGCGCCATCTGAAGTCACGCGTGACGAAACCGGCACTGTCCCTCGATCGGAAGGGCACATTTGCCTTTCCTGCATGCTACTTATACCTGAGAAGAGGCAATGGAAGGCCCCCGTTCAGCATAGAAATTCAAGAGGCAGCAAACATCAAGTAGTTGGCAGCTGCATCGGCTGAGAAATGCTACTTTAGAAGCTTTTCAGCTTTTCCACGTGTGCAGCGAGGCCTTACGGAGGCTCGAATGCTTTCCATCATCGATTTCAATCAATTAAACGTACCAGTGGCCACCTTTCAAAGTTACTTGCCGGTACCTTGAAGCTCCACAATCGTGGAAGGTTGCGCCTGCAGCCATTCGTATTGCCCTGCTCAGCCGTTGCGAAGAAATTGCTGTTTTTTGTTAGTTGAAGGAAGGTTTCTCCTCCTTCAACTTTAACGTGCCTAGGCTAGTCGCAATTGGAATTCTTTTACCCTTATAACCTCACAAAACAGGCAGCAGACGAAGAAACTGGGCGGGGACTTCACAGTGCGTCGCTGGTCACCTATTTAATGAAAGCGCTTCCTCGGGTATTTGGCCGTTATTATAACGCAGTCAGTTGATTCCTATAACAACCAGCCAACTGTCGCCGTTCACGCTTCGCCTTCCATGTACAGGTCCAAGCACCTACGACCGATCCACCATTCAGTTCGAAGTAAGCTATAGGCGTGTGCCCTTTTAGACCCATGTCGCACACTGTTATAGTGCTTACGCTCTGGCCATGACATTGTCACTTCACGTTTTAACCTTGCATTGTTGCGGGGGAAGATGAAAGAAACGCTTGAGCATGTTTGCGCACACAGTTGATGCTCTTTAGCGAAGCCCTGTCGAAACTCTAATGAGCGCCAACGAAATTTCTGCCAGCACTCATTACTGAGAACGACCAAAAAAAGTCGGGAAAGTTTACCCACGAGCATTGCGCACCGCTCCGACTCAAATATGTATTAGCGCGCCGGCCATACCCGCTATCAGCGGAGGATCGCGTTTTCGTTTAAATTAACGCGGGGCTCCTTCCAGTGCTCCTGCTGCCCCCTGCCCTCGGACAGTTTACTCTGGGGAGCTTTAAGTGCAAATTATACATTGACGCTAATATAATGCACCGCCGTATGCAGCGAGCGGCCCGCGCCGTCCGCGGGACAATATTGTTCCGGAATGCATAATAAACCGGAGCTTAGGAGAAACCGCGGCCACTTCCGCCGCGCGATTGCCGCTTCCTCATCGTTCTGATTGCCAGCCCCGATTGTTTTCATAAGCATCGCCCCGGGCTGCCCCTCTGTTCTTTTATCTCCCGATGCCGCGGCTTATTGATGCATACACAATGGCTTATCGTCTCTGCCCTCCTCTCCTCTGTTTGATTCCGCCCATGACTGCCGTCCGGCGCGCACACGCGCGTATTCTGCTTCGCGGGCCCCCTCTTGGCGCCTCTTTGTTTCTGCATGCACGGCGCAGCCGCGGAATAATTCATTTCGCGCGGGTGCGTCCTTGCGCGCCCTGTCGCCGGCTTGCTTATTAGAGCCGCGGCAACCGCCGACCGTATATCGACGCTTGTGGGAGAATGCGGCGACTCTTGCGCCGTGTAATATATTCGAGCACAGCCTTGATGACGTGTACGATGCCCCGGCGCGAGTTGGACTCGATCGAGTCTCGCTCCGTCGTCCGCTGTTGTTGCCCTTACTGCGGCTCCTTTTTTTCGCTGCTGCGACAGTCACGCGCATAGTTTCGAATTAATTTCTTGCGCCGTTCTTTTTTTCTTCCTGTTCAGCGGGTTTCCAGAATCCTGTTGATGCGTGTTTTTACTGGTTCTAACGGTTGGTTGGTTGGTTATTAAGGGGGTTAGTTCTCTTTGTTCGGGTTCTTTGTCCCCACATAAGCTTTTGTTGCGGAAGCTACACTACGCTACCTCGGGCAGTCTTCGCGGGCCGACCAGTTTTACCCTTGAGCGCTAGAGGGCAAACCACGCTCCCTTCCGCAAGCTCCAGGTACGGGGCAGGGGACAGGTAGGTGAGGAAGGAAAGGAGACGTGTGCGGGACCCGTGCCCGGGACGTGGCGGAGGAAGGTGAGGAGACCGCGCAGCAGCGATAAGCGTGCGCCGCGAAGGAAGGCCACTTGCGGCGCAGAACCGTTACGAAAATCCAGCTGTGGTCCCTCGTACAGCGGCGAGGCTGTACGAGGCGAACGCCGTGAGGCGAAAAAGAGGAAAAACACTACTGCTGCGTACGGCTTCGCTACCTACAACTCTTGCACATTAGTGTGAGCTTCCTTCATTTTTAAATGCTGTCTCTCTCCTGGTTCCCTCCAGTTTGCTAAGTGTTCAGGCGTGAACAGCACGTATGAGTGCGTGTTCAGTCGTCGGATGTGCGGAGCACAGTCCTGTAGATCTCGCGCTATGTAGTCGCAAAAAAAAAAAAAAAATGCTTCGTAGTCGGAGGCTCAATGACCGAGCCCGGCAACTGGGCTGTAAGTGCTTAGCTGCTCGGTGTCAGGCCTATGCCGTGTTCTTTCGGCTATGGAAAAATTTGGATTTCTTTCCCCTCGATTATTTTGTTTTCACAGCGAAGCTGTTGAGCAAATCGTTTGTGTATGGTGTCCACAGTTAAAAATACCAAGAAAGGACTCGTGCACGTGTGCCTCTAGCGCACGTTCGTCAAGCTAAAAGCATACCCACTTAGGGAGATTGGCCAATACTGGCAAAAGATCATTGACTCCACGTGGCCCGGCCGCGGATAGTTCGCACGGCCGGATACGAGGCCGCGCTTCGAGAGGCTCGGCGTGCAAAGCATCCGCTATAGACGATAAGTCGCTCTGGCAGAGTGGCGTACGAAAACGTCGACCAAAGCGACGAGCTCACTCTGACCTTGCTCAAGGTAAGGTCATTGAAATGTCATGCCGCCCACGTCAACCACAACACCACAACGATACCAAAACTCAGCTTCGTGTCCGTCAATGATCACCTCCAACAGCTTCGCCATTCAAGTCTTGCGCGTCAGTGCACGCTTCACTGAACTTTATTTGTGCGGGGTGGGGGTGGGTTGGTAGGGGGTTGCATGTACTTTTTCAGATTTTTAGTTAAGCCAAGCTGGCTTACAAGACACGTGAACTGGTCGGAAGGCGGTTGTCGTATGAGTAGTTGCGTTCAGACAACCAGGAAATGTTACAAAAGTGCTTAAGGAAAATGAGGAAAAGTCAGGGAACTTCGAAGAGTCAACATGCATGGCAGACACCTGGAAAGTGCCGGGCCGCTTTTTCTCTAGATATTGTTATCTCGTTTATGAATTGCATGCGATCAGTTTGATGAACTTATATGTAGTTTTGTATGCTTTGTTCACTATAAAAACTACTTGCTCGTGCCTTTTTTCTCTCGCTATAACCTCTTTCATGGGCTGCGCAAGGATGTGCAACTTTTTCGCTTAAACTGTCCCGCGCCCTTCCCGGTATGTATGCTCCGCCGTCTCCCAATATTTCATCCCGCTCTCGGTGCTGGCTAGCGACTATATCGCTTTGTTCTCTGGGCATGGCCCGAATTTTATGTACTAGATCCGCGCGACTCGTGTACATTATCTCGCACTGCGTATTACAGCTTTGTTTAAAAGTTCGTTCTTTACGGCGTCATAAAAATTTGTCCTCGGCTATAACCGCGATATGCGTGGGGTCCTCAGCACCCTCTTCAAACGGCACCCTTTTGACACTGCTGACGTGGAGCCGTTTTTTATTGGACTTTTTTGGTTGTTGTTATTTTTGTTGTCGCAAGGGGAGTCGTCGTACTTTACGGCTGGCAAACTACACCGATAACTTCGCCGACTTCAAGTCGGCTCTTTGGCCCAAGTCATAACTTCTTTTTTTTTTTCATCTCTTTTTAGCGCCAAACCGGGATGCAGGCGAGGGAAACATCGCTCTATTTTACGTAATGCTTCTCAGCTTTCGGAATTCGTTGAGAGTGTACAGGGACTCTAAACAGCGAAGCTTTCTGGGTTGTATGTGTCGATCTATGAGGATTTCCTTGAACAAATCATGCGCAGCAGCCTTTAGTCTCCCTTTAAAGTGAAAATTATCGACGCCGTGATAAGATGCAATACAGTAGACTCGCAATAATTCAAACTCTGATAATTCGTACTTTCGGTTAATTCAAGCGAAATTCAAATTTTTGGTTGGCCCGCTATTTTTTCAATGTTTTTAAAGGCCGCTTATTTCAAACTCCGTCATTCGGTTAATTCGTACTTTTTGCGTGTCCATAATGAGAAATATATACTGCTTTCCCGCAAGTATTTGCGTGCTTATATAAATGAAAAATAGACGCCTAAATCCTTCAAGGAAAAAGGCTTTGCTAGTAAACAAACATTAGAAACGAAGCACAAGCAAGGTAGACCGTGATGCTTCCCAACTTTCCAGCCGTATTTACCATTTCAACGATCCGAATTAGAAACCAAGACAACGACCAGGCCTCAAAACACGTCTAAAAATTTCTAACAGCAATAGAAAACTCTTAGAATGAACTAGCTGCCCTTACTGGCATAGAGAGGTTTCTGTTGAAAACACTTAGCAAAGAAGTAGTTGTACATTTACGATTTTTTTAAAAGGTGTGGTCAGCAGTAAATGGTCATTAAACTTGCGAGCCATACGTTGCTGCTTTCTGTTTATTTGGTGGAGTTTGGAATTGAAACGCTTAAAAGTTTAAAAGAAATGTGATTAAAATCAATGTCTACTCATAATGTGGGCTGTCACCTTGCCCAGAGTCATATTACGAGTACTTCTGATAATTCAAACTTCTAATAATTCAAACAAAATCCCGGGGTCCCTTCGAGTTTGTATTACCGCGAGTCTAGTGTGCTTTATTTGGAAAATAACATTCCTACCGCAGCGGGAGTGTCTTATTTGCCGGCTAGTGCTTCCAGCGTAGCACTTTTTTTTTGGCCTGGAACTAGCAAACTGGAACTGGAACTGGAAGTGGCAGAGGCTAATGGTGTACTTCTTGTTGTTAATCATATCCTTCAAAGTCACATCCCACAATCCATTATATATACAGACTCCCTCAGTGTCGTGCGGGCGTTGTCGTCATCAACGTCTTCAAAAAATCACGTGGTAAATCTAATAGTCAAGGGTATTATGTCGGTGTATGTACGCAAATTTGAACTGGTTCTTTGCTGGGTCCCTGGCCACAGTGGTATAGCCGGGAACGAAGCAGCGGACAGAATGGCTGCTGCTGCTACACTCTCGAATACAGTAGACATAACCACATTACCCTACACCGACGTGAAACCACACATCAGACAACAACTTCGCAAAACATGGCAAACACACTGGAGTGAACAAACAGACAACAAGTTACACGTAATAAAACCACACTTGGGACCATACACCACCGACACACGCAATAGATACACTGAAGTCGCCTTGGCCAGATTACGGATAGGGCATACTCATGCAACACACTCGCACCTTCTCACTGGGTCTCCAAGACCTCTGTGCAGTAGGTGCGGAGAGGCCCTATCCGTGATGCACATCCTCATACAATGTAAGGCACTCGACACTACACGACGCAAACACTTCCCTCAACTACACACACGACATATTCCACCACACCCGTCACTCTTCTTAGGAGACGAAGCCCTGTTCTCAATCAAACGCGTTTTCGAGTTTCTCACCGACGTAAAATTTTTACATCTCATTTCTTATCATGCTTGTTGACAACCTGGCCCTTTACACCAGTCATCTTCATTACGTTGTGTTTTACTTTGTTTATTTTTACTAAAGTGTTCTTTTACTTCCATGTCACTTTCATGTAATCACTTTTGTTTGGCGCTCTTTGCCCTTAGTCGGCCTTGCGCCATTAAACTCTAAACATCATCAACTAGCAAACGGTAAGAATGCTAAATTCCATATAGCCGCGAACGAGTTGTAACTCCCATGGCTATGTCCCTATACTATGCATACTGCGCTATTGCCTTCCCAACCTCAGCTACGCGTTATTTATCCTTCTTTATTACATATTTTAGGACCAGGACACCGTCGATACGGCATTGAGGTCTCGCAAAAAAAAAATTGCTTAATGAGCACCCATGACTCGTCGTAGATGCGAGTCAGCTCTTGCGCAAAGATCGAAGCAGGGCTCTGTTCTCTCTACCGGCTTAGATCTTCTCCCCGGCATGCTCGGCGGGCGGCGTCGAATTAAGCCGTTACCCGTGACGAGCAGCCCGCCTAATTGACCCTGGCCGCCAGGGAACAAAAACTGGCCGCCCCGAGCACTATACTCCGCGCTCCGCAGCACTCCGCGGCACTTGTTGTTCGAGGGCGCGTTCTCCTCCTTTGACGGCGAAAGAGGCGGCTTTTGTCTGAAGCCGGGCGCCATTGAGCCGCGGCAGCACCCGACTGCACTGGCCCGTCGTTTTGGCCTCGTCCTGCGCGAAGTCGTTGAATAAAAGCAGAGCGAGAGGCCGCGCTCTGTGCGTGGTCGCAGAGCCATTGACCTCCCAGTGGGTGCTTTTAAAGGCCGTGCCGTACTCGTGGACAGGCCGGCCGAGGCTGGACGATGTTTGCGCCGCCGCGTTCCTCTCTTCGGCCATCGCGCTTCGAGCGGCTCGTTCGTTGTTGGGGCGGTTCCGCAATGTGGCCAGTGCCGCCCGGCCGATTTCGTCGCCATTGGGAGCGGCTGACCCAAGTCGAATCGCTGGCTTCTCTCTTCCTCGCCCTTCCTCCTTCTTCACCTTCCTTCTTTTTTTTTTTTTTTTTTCCTTTCTTCCTTTTTTTTTTTTTTCTTTTTGCGCGTGGACTGAGTTCGACGCGTGCTACTTCCCGTGAACTGGCCGGAATGAGTGTGTAATGAGGCAGGACGCTTTTTTCTCAAGCGGCAATCATTGTCAATTTCCGCAGCAGCCGCGCCGTAACTGGTCTTGCGAACTGCTGCGTGTATTTTACAGTTCGTGCGGGAGCACTGACCTCTCGCAAGCTGCGGCGGTCACGTTGCTGTTCATGGTTGAGGTAGTATTTTTTGAGGGCGCACCGGTTGTCGTCACCCCGTCTGTAATATTCACTGCAATGTGCCTCGATGGCCGCTTCACCGTGCGGCAGTGACGTCAGAGTTAGACTTAATCTACATCACCACCCCAGCCAGCGAATAGCGCGTGTGAATGGGGAGCTACACCTGCGAATTGCGCGTGCCATATTGTTTAAGTGGAAGCGGTTAACCTAACCTTCCGTGGAATTCTTTGCGCCGCCCTAGGAAACAAAATATGCTTTGCGTCAGAGCCAACTTTACAGCGAATGCGAACTTTGAGGCGAAGTCAACTTTACAGACACAGGCTTATTCGCATGTCTCGAACCGACACGCTTTCGACAGCGGAGCTGTTTAGCCCGACAGTAAGTTGTCCAACGCGAACAGAAAACCTCCACTTGGCAGGGAAAAACGCTTCCCGTAGGGGGAATCGAACCTCGGTCCCTCGCGTTATGAAGCCGGCGCCTATCCGATTGCGCTATCGTCGCATTCCGGGCGCGCAGCATTATTTCCTTTGGGTTATTCGTAGCGTTGGCTTTGAACAGCTGGGCCCCCGACGAAGGGAGAGGGGCCGCCAGCTCTGCTGTTTCTCCAGCCTTGCACCACTAGTGCAAGCTGCGCCATTTTTTTTTTTTTTTTTTGTTCTGTGCCTCCGCACACTCTATCTGCGCCTCTGCGCGTCCATCCCCGTAAGAATACAGGGTGTTCGACACACTTTTCTCCAGCACCGCTTTCCGCCTATGTGCACAGAGCTTCGCATTTTTATATACGAGCTGTCGTTTGTAATGGACGGATTTTTTTTTTAATTTTTTACCAGCCTATCGGAGGACAGCTGTATAAAAATGGAAAAAAAAAGGGGGGGGGGGTCTGGAATTCTGGTCACATCAATACAGATCGGCTATTCACTGTAAAAATTAACTTAGCGACAACAGGGGCCTTAATTTTCCGAAGTCATGAACACTCGCCGTCTTCCACACCGCTAAATTTAGCGTGCTGCAGAAGAAAAAAAAAGTGAAGAGGAGGGGAGCAAGGAAACTGTCTTGGAACGATAGTTTCCGCCGCTCCTTTGCCGCGATCCTTTCCCGTCTTCATGTCCTCGCTATTTCCGCAGACTGCGCTGAGCGAAGCCGCTGCGAATAAGAAACGCCGGGTTCGCGTAGCCGACCGGAAAGCGGCCGAACGAATGTCCCCGATCTCGCGGAGCCCACGAGGAGAAGGGGTTTGTGCGACGAGGCCCGGCTGCTGCTTCCTCGTTGACACAGCCGGCGTTTCATGCGCGCTCTTCGGCCGGTCCTCGGCGGCGCCAGCTCGCTCCATCCAATTGCCCCGCATCCGAGCTCGAGTCCGCGCGCAAAGCAGCGGATCTTGCCGATTTTTATTTTGTTTAGTTTCTGTTGTAGTCGCGCCCATTCGTCTCTCGTTGTGACATTTTCCTCTCCTGTGACGAGGCACCGCGGGATGAAAGCTTCGCCGGACGCTGTAAGCATGCCGAGGTGACTGCTGATCTCCTATTGATGCTTAATTACAGCTCTCATAATTACGGTTAAGCCCGGTGTTTAATATAAAAGCGAGAACAATGTATTAGAGGCCTAATGGTGGCCCTTTTCCACTTTAGCGTTTTTGGGCCAATAGATTGATTTTCCAGCGTCAGCCGCCGTTATCACCGCTATCTCCGAGGGGTAGCGCGTCATCTCATGGGGAATTGGCCAAGGAGCTAGAAATGGTGAATTCGCACCATTAGTTTTTACCTTTTACGGCAGTATCTTCATTGGCTATAGCCCATACGAAGTGGTGCGAACCAACAACCGCTGTATCTGCATTGTCTATGGGATGGCGCTGTCATTGCCTCGTGCAAGGGATCGTTAACATGCCTGCCGCTTTGGCCTGTACAGCATCTTCTAAACGAAAAAAGGAATGTCATTGCGTTTTTGCGACAGTGAACAAATTCGCAAGCGTGTTTCTTGTGCACGGATCCGAGGCTTTTTCTCGCCTTTCTCGTTAAACCGTTTTCAGCTGTTGTTTTGAAGCTGTTGGGTATTAGTCAGCGCTTAGTCCCGGGCTCTTCCCTTGTCCCGTTCATTGCGCTGTGTCCCCAAATTTTTAATGATAATCCGGATAAAATGGGAGCGCATGACATTTCCTCCCTATGAAATAAGGTAGCCGGTAGCTTGCAGTGGACTGGCGCGGAAAGCAAATTTAAAGGAGCCATGAAGACAAAATACAAGTTGGGTTTGTTAGAAAGACTGCTTAGTCCCGATAACAATGATACCAATATCATCGCAATCTTCGAACAAATAACGAAGATATTAAAGAAAACGTGTGAAGCAGTCGCGACCCCCTACCCAATTTCACGCAACTTTTCTATGACGTCACGGAACCTCGTTTGTGCGATTTCCGGCCGCCTAACTGACCTGTCGCGACGACACACGACTAGACGTCTGTAATGGGGCATCTAGTTCCATTTTACCGCATCACTTGAATGCTAACGTGCAGTTAACGCACTGAAAATTATGTTTTATTGTTGGCCCGTATGACGCCATTCTTGCTCATAACACGTCACTGTGGCGCAAAATTTGAAAGTTTTTAAATACTTCTTGCTTTTTTTTTTCATTAAAAAAACAACTTTTGTGGCTGTAATGGAGCTGAGTGAGATACTGAATCCTAGTTCTTTCAAATTAAACAAAGTTGTATTTTCTCTTCATGGCTCCTTTAAACACGCCATTAACATAACACCCTTTGGCAGCATAATATCCACTGATTTGTGACCGCATTTCCTATTACGAACACTCTTCGAAATTGAATCGCTTCTTGCCCGCATTCAGGAAAAAAAAAACAAGATTAATTGCCTGATCTGTCTCAAATTGAAATGTTCACCACTATTTCTTTCTTCCTCATTAAACGCTCGCGCTACGTTTTTGGACAAGCCAAAGAAACCGTATTGTCTAGGATTCTTTCCAGAGCTGCATAAGGTGCTTTCTGCTTTTTTTTCTGCTAAATTCAGTCGCCTTTTTCGTTTCTTTCCTCTCGCTTTTTTTTTTTTTTTCTGCCTGGTTCGTTCGACCGATATTATGGAGATTGTATCGAGTTAGTGGGGACACATCGTATAGATTTGCGAGTGCCCGAGCCCAAGAATAAGATTAAAACCTTGTGAAACTGAGTTTCGAAAGCTGCTGCGAAATATTTTTCGGGAGCAAACATGGCTCGCGGTGAAGTAGATTTTCTTTTTATTTCCCTCGTATACGTTTGTGGTATCGCATGGCTTTTAAAACTCGGCATATTTTGTTTCAGTACCACGGTAGAGAAAAAAAAAATTAGCATTCGCTTTTCTGGTGTATCACTTCTAACGATTTCTCACTATAGGATTTCTTCCTTTCTTTCTTCCTTTCCTTCTTTATTTCTTTTTTTTCTTTTTCCTTTCTTTCCTTCGTTCTTTCTTATGAAGCCTGCGCACAAATCTTGCAAGGTTCGAATTATAATCTAAAGGAGGGTAAGGGTGCTGGAGAAGGGGAGGGGCTAAAAAGAGGGTAACTTCGATTTTCAGACGTTACTCGTGGCTACGGCTTGATTAAATAAATCTTTTATGCGTATGAGGACGGCCTGAGTTAATTTTCCTTTGTTGCGCTACCGCATAAAAAAAAGCAATAATGCTTCACGGTACTGTGTTTTAAATATTCAGTGACGATTCCCATTCGGGTGAGGTGCTGCTGGTCCTGAACTGAATGCGAATTACAGCTTCTTGACAGCACCTCTATATCGGTCGATTGCGAAATAATCGGCGCTTGAAAGTGCGTATTGTGAGCTGTACGCTCTCGGTGGTGTGGCTTTTCGTTCATTACACGTGGACTGACCTGGACGCCGGTGGGAAGACCCTCTTAGACTGGAACTTCAGACTTCGTCTTCACGATGGCTCTCAGTCATCCTGACCACCCCGTGACCTGCCCCATAACATCTTATGGCCGAGTTTTCAAGAAAGGGGGCACAGCTTCTCATAACGTGAAGCGGGTGATAGCGGTGACTGTCTATAATCATGTGATGCGTCGTTTTGCGGTTTTATCGTCAGTGCGCGTGGTCGGTCTCGTCTGCCACTTCATGTGCTAAGTTATGGAAGGACATAGGAGGGGTGGGGTCAAGCAACTGCAGCGCGCAATCACCGGTAAGCTCGGTACCTGGGACCATTCACATGGCATGTTTTTAATCCGCACTGCGCAGGAGAAAGCAGTAGTTGCTGTTGTGTGAATTCAGCGAGTTGGTTTCACAACATATCTGTGCGGGTACTCGTGGGTGGTCCGTCACCGGGTGCGCCGCGTCCCGTCAGCCGGATGCTTGCTTTTCCTTGTGTGCTTGTTTGTTAGTCATGCCACGCTCCCCGGGTGACACAAAGCGGGCCGCCTTACATCCGCCAGCGAAGGTTGTCCGCCCTAGGCTAATCGAGATGAATGCTCCCCCACTACGCCGCATCGAGCGCTGGTCCGGTCGACGGAACAATGGTCCGCGGAGGCATGCCGTGAAAAATGGCCGTGCACTGTGCCGCACAATATGGACACGTGTTGACGGCATGCCTGGCGCGAGCGACCAATTTTGTTGCCTCCAACCCCGCCGCCCACTCGTGCTTAGGATCAACGACCTTACATATACCGGATCGATCGCGTGAAACGACCCACAGAAGAGTGGCCTCTTGGCAGGGATTCAGTTGCGGTTTTTGGCACCGCTCCGATCGCGTCCGATGAAATGGGGCAAACCTCCGTGCGCTGTTGAACAGCATAAGGAGGCTTTGAGTTGCTCTTATTAACCGCTGTACAAACACGTTGCCAACATTCCGGTAAAGACCCCGTACTGTAACTGGTCCGGCGTAGCTGCAAAAGCATTTCATGCTTTTAAAAAATTGCAAATACCAACCTTTTGGGCAGTGGTCTTCCTCGTCTTGTCGTCTCAGCGAAACCGGGTATAGTCGCCAACTATCGCTTCTAGGAAAGGAAGGAAAAAGCTTTTTTTTTCTGTATTTTTTATCTCTCATCTTAGGACTCTTAGGAGGAACGAATGAAAAACGAGTGACAAGTAAATGACAGGGTTACATGACTCTGGTCTCGATGAAAACCACTCCACTTGCACGGATGACCTTCCTGACCTGTGTGCCTATGTAAGCTCAGGAAAAGAGCGTCCCAAAGCGTTTCCTGTTGTTTTCGTCGCTTGATTGGCGCGGAATAACGGGGCAGTCCATCTTTGCTCTTCCTATTCCCTCAGCGGCATTGCTCGCCCAGTGCTCCCGGTACCCAAGCTAATGTTCATTCTTCTCTAGTCTCGCGGTTCCCGGAATGTCGTTTAGCCCCGGCTGTCGGTCCGGCCAAGGGGGGAAACGAGGGCTAATTTATATTGATTGTTGCGGTTGACGTCGCGCCAGCAGCTGGCTTTCTCTATGAGCGAGGCCCGTATTAACTGCAGCACCTCTTGCCCTCTTGGAAGATAAGGCGCCTTGCAGCGAGGGCCTTTGGTGCCCCGTATTTCCGCTTCAACGGGCGTCGCTGTTCACGCCAGGCGTTTTATTTCGAGGGCGCAGATGCTGAATAGTCGGATTATCTAACGCGGAGAAAAAGAAGGATGTACTATTACGAGCAATATGAAAGGGAACACAAGAACGCGCAGAAAACACCCTCAGACCCAGCTGTGAGTGATACGCAGCGGCCGCCGTCGGAAACAAAGTGGTAAGGGGGACGCTGTTCTAACAACTGTTCCCATTCCCGCCGTCCATCTTACTGGCTGTCGGACGATACCATATTATCGGCGAAATGACGTAAGCTGCTGCTTTGTAGAAATGCCAGCGTGGTGGGAGTGTCAACAGTTAGTGGAAGAGCGCCCTCCTTTCCCTCTTTTGTTTTCACAGCGCCATCCTCGTATCGCTCCGAGTCTGTCTCGAGGCTTTTTGCCACGCGTTCCTGTGTTCCCCTTCATATTGCTGATGATAGTACTTTGCGACGGTAACTTGTAGTTAGGTCGCTTCTGCACCGCCGACGGTAGTCAATTGTTTCCAGTTTTAGTGTGTTTATTAATTTGTTTGCATCGTTGTTTTTAGCAATGGAAAATAGTAACGTATAGATTGCATGGATTCGGTTAACGGTCCTGTTTTTTTTATCGTCTGTATAAATAAGGGTTTATGAAGGGTGCACAGTGTGTCATGCACGCTCATGATTAAGTGTTCAAACAATAAGTTCTACGTCCGTTTTATTTGCTGAATATGGACAACGTAGAAAACGCTAAGCGTCATATTGTGCATCCTTTTTAAAGGCGATGGTCTTTCTTGGGCAACTTAACCGCAGAAATTTTATCTGTCTGTATGTCTGTCTCTCTGTGACTCGATTCAGCCACCTGGCCAAAGTGAAACAGAAACTGCGCAATAGTCTTATATACCCACAGTCAAATCTAACCGTCTTAGTCCGATGAACAAAAACAAGACATTACGCAAATATAAGACAGGAAATCAATACATGAGTGCCATTTGCAGTGTTCCTTTATTAAAAAATTCACCGGTGCTTGGTTTTTGCGATAGCAAATGAAATACTACATTAACTGCAGAAAACCGTCGCCTGCTGTTACCCGCGCTCCCTCGCGGCATTTAAAAAATCAAACGGCAACAGCAACGAAAGGTTCCACTAGATAGATTCCACGTTACGCTTGGAACGCTCGTGGAGTAGGGCAACGTGGTTTAAACGTTGTAGTAGGGTGCCTCGATTCACGCGCGTCTCCGCCGTACGGCAGCGCTGGAATAGAGGCACCTGACTTGGAGCAGTGGAACGCGGTAAATCTAAATTGACTTGAGCAAGCCTCTAGCGTGGAAGGAACAGCATGAGAAGTAACCGGGAAAGAGAAGGGAGAGGCATTTGCTTGCCAGGGGCGCCAGTCGTTTATCCTCTTCCGTCGACATTTGCAACGAAAGGAATAGATACGCGGACGTTTTCTATCAAAGGATTCTTTCCGAACAAAATGCAATTTTTATTCCAGTCTTCGCCCACGAAATTTTCTCGCGTCCTTCAAAACGCACGCACTCTTTCTTGAAGTAACTTAATTAAGAGATATCCGACTACAAGTGGCAGCGAGAGTTTCTAATAAGCGGTAAACTCTTTTGACCGACCCGGATACGTAATACGGCATTTTGTGGACATAATATATATGAGACCACACAGCGCTCCTTGTGTATTCGAACGAAGTTTCGCTCCACATCTAACATCGCAAAATTTCTCAACACCACTGAAAAAATTCACTCCGTGCGATTTAATCTTCTCCGACACACGCCTTTTTTGCGATATCCCGCTCTCGTCCTTCCCGCCTTTCTCTCTGTTCCCCCCCACCCCGTTTGCTACCGCCCCCCCCCCTTCCCCCCTTTTTTTTCTTGGCATCTTTCCTTAAATTTTTATTGTTCACCGCCATTTTTTTTTCAACCAACGAACGTTGCGGATCGAACCCTTCTCCCTTTGTTTTTTTTATTATTATTATTATTATTATTCGTTTGGTCACAGGTACTGACTTCCCTCCCCGTATACAATACGCAGCGTGGTGGTCACTGCCCAAACTCGGCATTAGGCGGCAGACGTGTCGCTTCTCCCAGCCGGGCATGGAACTCTCAAACTTTGACTCGGCTTCAACTCGGCCCGACCGGAAGTCAGCGCGCAAGCCGATTTCCTTTTTTGCAGGGATAAAGTAGAGCTGCATCTTACAGAGACAGGCCGGCGGGTCCGTGTTGTCCGGTCTCCGCTTCGAGCGGCTGTATAAGCGTGGAGTGGGAGCGATCCGTTCCGCGCGGGGAACGGATCGCTGTTATTAATCTAGTTACGGGCCCCATTGCCGCGGGCTCCGAACGCGCCTTCCGCTCTCGAGTACTTCCTCGCGCGCGCGAGTTTTGACAGGATGCCCGCCTGCAGGAGTGCTAATGCGCTCAGCTGGTGTGCTCCGCGATGCGAATTCATTCATTCATTCCTCGATGCGGGCTTCGGGCATCGGCTTGCGGACGACGGTACTCGCGTAGGCTGCGCGTTCCCTTGGTGATAAGGCAATCTGCGGCACAAGGCACGAGCACCTGTAGTACGTTAGTATTGTGGGTACGACTCCCGCGCTATAATTAAAAGCCTGGATGACGATATGGAAAAAGATGGCGGCAGGGGTTCACGGAGGTTGCGAATTCTCAACGTATAGTGCTGATGCATTGTATTAGATCGGTTCCTGCAGACGTTGAGTGGTACGCGAAGGAATATTGAGAGCGGGGAGGTCTGAAAGCCCCTACGGCCAGCGGAAATTCATTTCTGTGCAGCCCAGCATTCAGTCTTCCAGCTGTTCCGCACAACACGCTTTGTATTCGGGCTGCACTATGCGCTAAATAAGTGTGTTTATTTTGGAAACGCTGAACCCCGGCGAAGAAGCAAGGCACTTAAAAAAAGGCTTAGGACGCCTACGCGCTTTTTATGCGTTGATAAAATAAAATCATTAATGTCCAATTAAAGGCCGCTGGGTGACCCTGCAGTCCTGCGCGGCGAGTAACAATGTTTTCAAGTTTTGCGATTAAGCAGGTGTGGATTATTTTCTTTAGTTTTTTTCGTTGGCGCCTTGGCTGTAGACCGGAATGCTTTGGACGATATTGCTGAGAGTTCTATTTCCGCGCAGAGCAGCCTCGGTCACTTCTGGCTGTTGCGCCGCCGGGTGAAGCCAGCGGATTTTGTGACTGATGTGTCGGTTCTGCCGGACGCAGAACCGACATCCGCGTCGCTCTGCGCATTCCCAGGTGCTTCCCATCAGAGCAACCAAGTTTCTTGTGCTTCGTTAATGTGAAACACGTGCTGTTGAACGCTTCACAGTCGCGTGGATTTGTGTTCGAATGGAATGAAAACAATGCAAATACTATTGCGAGAGGGCGAAACCGGTTCGAACGATTTCCTTACAACAGAGTGGAATGCTGGTGGAGCAACGGGCGTGTTCTTTTCTTTTTATTTTCGAATTTTATTTGTGGTTGAAGGAAAAAAAAACAATCATGGCTTTGTTCTTAACTAACTACTCTTCCTTTAATTAAAGGAACGTGCATCAGTACGCCGGCATGCAGGCGCAACGCTTACCGATAACGACAAACCAGTCCTCGCCGCAGGCAAAGTAGACCTCGTCACATGCGAAGGATTAGATCCCCAGGTGGTCAAAATTAATCCGGAGCCCTCCACTACGGCACGCCTCATCGCCTGTGTAGCGTCGGCGCGTTAAACCCCACAATCAATCATTAGACCCGCAACTTGATCTTCCCCAGCTTCTCAGTGTTGAAATGCGCTACTAAAAAAGTACACATCGTTTCTCTACTGAACAGGCATACGACCTAACGGCAGGCCGTACTCTCGAGTGTGTAGAAAACCAGCGCATGTGCAGTCCTTCTCAACCTGTCAGCCAGCTAACACCGGATGTATTGGGGGCTGCACGTTCCGTTGTCCGTACTCCTTCGCATGAAATTTTGTAAGCGCATAGCTGCACATCACCTTAAAGTGATCGTCTGCGAGTTTTCGGGTATAACATTTTAGCATTCAGTGGGCAGCCTTGGTGCTTTCTGTAAATCCAACGGGGCTGGCCGTGCTCGCTTGTTTCGGGTCCGAGATTAATTACTCTCCTTTTGCCGTAATTAAAGTAAATTAGCTGAGACCTCTCGCGCATCCATTATCTCCATCCCGCAACGCCGCGAGTTCAGCCACTCTGCCTGTCACACGGTCTGAAGAACCCGCGGCAGAGATTAGGGAGACGGAGCGCGAAAACCCGGACCGGCGTTCGCAGGGGCGAAAGGTTTACGGGCGCGGCGGCAGAGAGTTTAAGGAAGTCGAGTTGAGAACTTCACTGCGAGTCTGGTGGAAAAAACAGGAGTGGCGGCGTTCGGCGGGGGAAGGCAGGGAATGTCGGTGCAGACGACCCAGCGTTGCTGCGCCGCGCCGCGTGTTGCGGCACGCGCGCTAATGAATAAAGATGTTATAAGCGCGGGACGCGCGGCAGCTGTCAAGGGGAGATTGTTTGGCGGAAGGGAGGCGGGAGAGGGCAGGCGTTTCAGCGAGCCGCGTGGGCGAAGGCTGACACGCCTAAGTGGCATGTTAAGAGCGCTCGGTCGATTCTCGGTCGCTCTCTGCAGGTACCGCCGGCCGTCGAGAGGCTGCGGGAAGGCATGGTCCCTGATGTGGCCCCTTGTGCGTTTAAGCTCTAAACGGGGTCGAGGCCTGTTGGTCCCCCGGTCTGCCGCTTCTCCACACGTCTAGATGGAAATAAAGCCCGGCAGGCCGGCACTGCGGACCAGGAGAGGCTCTTAGCTGAATGTGGTGATAAGTCGGCGCTGGGCGAAGTTTTCGGCAAAGAGTTGTCACTTCGTTGGAATTACGTTGTCGCCATGCCATTCGGTTAAATTGTTTGCGTACCGAAGTGTGCCCTTCGGACCCCCTATAGCATCGTAAATGATATCTTCCCTGCTTTAACAAGCTGTTCCAGTTGTCTGCGGGGTCGCACGTGTTTCAATTGCCTGAACTTCCTGGTGCCAGTGACGGCGCACACTTAGATTGGCTGGCCCCGGACTGGAAACGTCCCGGGGGCTTCCACTGTACGGAGTCTGCTTTGCGTGCTTGCGTCTACCGCTTTGCTTGAAAAGCAAACAAACAAAAAAAAGACGCTTTGGCTGCGCAAACCACGCCGAAGCACATTTCTTGAGCGAAATCATCTCAGGTCATGACAGGGTGTATCCTGTTCGCCCTTGGCTTCATTGAGTCGTTCCTCGCTTGTTGGATCGCACTAAATAAACAGGACGATCCTGCCTTCTGTCCAGGGTTTGATGCCTATCTGTAGACCGTCTGGACTCCACGCCTTTTCTACACGACGTCTAAATCAAAGAATGCACCGTGATTCTGGCGCACTTCAGTAATTTCAGTTGATACAAATTAGTTTGGAATGCGTGTGACAGGACTTTAAGAACGAAGGTGGCACGCCAAGAGGAATTTCTGCGTTATTACATTCGCGTGCAGGGCGCTCGCCGAAGTGAATTCACGGCCTTTTTTCGCGCTATCATCGCTGACGCCATTTGGCGTATGTCGTCGGCTGCTCCGGCCGTTCTCGTCAAGATCAGCGCGCTACGATTCTTGTCCTCCTATCGCCGCTGAAAGAGAGAAAAAAAAAACGGCAACAAGCGCACGTATCAAAGGACGTATAAATCAAGAAAGAAAGCAACGTCAAAGAGGAAGCGTTTTCTCCCAGACACGCTCGCTACCAGCTATTCGCTTTGAGGCTGCTGCCTCGCTCACTGCACACACACTTGCTTCTGTGCTCGCCGAAATCCCATTGTGACAAGTGGCTCCCTCTGAGACGAAGAAAAAAAAAAAAAAAGCTACGCGAAGAGGAGGCAGCAGCAGCAGACGTCTGAGTACGTCTCGGCGAGGACGGAGACGGGCTTCTCCTGCGGAGCAGCGGGAGGCGGCTTCTTTTCATTAGCGAGCAAGCAAAGGAGCATCTTGGCGCGAGAATCTCTTATTCCCCCTCGTCTTACTTCGTTAATTTTCCTTGCCGTCTCTCGCGGGTGAGGAAGGAAGGTTCCTGGCTGCCGCCACAAGGGCACACGCTCGGCTCGAATGAGCAACGCGGAACGAAAGCGTCAAGATTGACAAAGGGAAGAGGCGGCACTCGACTTGAGAAGGCCTTGCCTTGTGAGGAGGCCGGGGGAGCTTCGCTGCTGCTGCTTTGCCGTGTGCTCCTCTTCTAACGCCGCCGCAGCGGCCACGACAGGGAAATTTAATTTAGAGCTGCCTCGGAGGAGCAACCGTTTCGGGCCGGACACGTACTGCGTATACGTGTTGTGCGCACTTGCTGCCGCCTCTTCTGCGCCGCCCTTGGCTCCCCCTCCCACCGCGCTCTTTGCTCTGCAATCTCTCGTCGTGTGCTGATCTCTGAATCTCTACGGAGCACTTCTTATGCCTTGCTCCGCTCCCCACCGTCTCGCTGTTTGCGAGCCACGCTTATTGCGGGAGAAGCCTCCGTGTGTTTGCTTCGCCGTCTCCTTTGTCCAGCTTGTCTGATTTTGTGGGGATTGCGTACATCGATACTGCGCACGTTGCTTGCATTCTTGTGTTCCTCTATTACTTTTTACCTTGCTCTTGTTCGCGGGTTGAAACGCCTTCTTTTTTTTTTTTTTCAATTAATGGTGCAATCGTATTGTGGGCGCTTAATTGTGTCAATAGAACTACATCACAAGTCTCGTGGACTCCTTTTTTCTAGCGTAACGTTACCCAGTTATCTTTTTGCTCTTCCTGTCGGTCTTATCAGTGTTTATCTGCTATTATCAGCCATTTAATTTCCTCTCCCCTTCCTATTCCTCACACTCTTGATGTATAGTTATTATTGCGAGACCGCTAATTAGACTCGCGTCTCATAACTGTACACCCCGCTTCAGAAATCTAATTTGCTACTACTTATCCCTCTTCAACGAAATGAAGTATCATTTTCAAAGTGAGGCTTGTACCGTAATCTGGAAAGAAAATAAATGCCTGGAAAATACGTGTGCGGCGCAGGATGGCTTTTAACGTGGTAAAAAGTTCGCAAAGAAGCTAGTATGCGGCTTCAGGTAATGTCTTAATTTCCTTGAAAGCTTCAAGATCATTCTGACAGCTCGCTCTCAGGCATGGCATCCGAGACGCCGTGGCGCAAGCTAGACGAACTGGTAATAGCTGGAAGAGCGTTAAACAGAATTATACCCCTATTCACGCTCTCTAGAGCTGCGCAGTGTTTAAAATAGCTCAGACCAACGGGAGACTTAAAAATTAAAATTTTAAACTAAGCGTGCCGAAAAGAGGCGCCTGCTGCTTTGAATGCCCCTGGTTAATGTCGAGCATTTTTTAAATATATTTATTCCTATTATATTGCTCTTCGTTCGGCGAACAGTACGCCGTTGGAGAGGCCTTGAAAGAAGCGCCTCATGCACGTATTTCCACGTTCGTTCTTTTCTCCGTCGCAGTTCGTCAGTGATTACTTTATCCTACATATCTCTTTTTTCCCACTTTGAGTCTTGCGCTCACTTCTTATTATTATTCCAGAGAATAACCTGGGACGACGCGCGCGCGCGCAGAAAGCAAAGAAACCCAGCGAAACGCGCGCAGCAGCTACCAAGCTCTGCCCCTGTAAAGCGGGCCGTATATACCAATCCGTCCCCTCCCCCTTCCCCACCGGCGTTATCTCTCATGCCTTCCCTCTCCGGCGTATGCGTCCCCGGATGCAAGCCGTAGTGTTTTCCGAGACAATGAACATTTCTTTGCTGCCCCCCTCCCTCCTAGAGCTCGAGACTGGAGAATTCCTCGCTAGCCGTCGTCGTTCCGTTTTACGGCTGCCCGCTTTCCGTCTTTACGGTTTCTTCCCGTCTTAATTTAATACCGCTCCTGTTAGCGCGCTAGACGTAGCAGTTGTCTGGTATCTCGCGACTGCCTTCTCTCTCTCTCTCTCTCCCCATCTTGGAGCTGCTCTTTCCTCGCTCGTACCTGCTGCGGAAGCACGTCGTCGCGATATGGCGCTCTGGTATTCGCCAGCCAAGGGGGAACCGCATAATACCTCGCTCGCGTCTCCTTGTTCGCCAGGCCCCTTGTACCCGTCCGTGTCCTCTCGTGTTTTCGGGCCTGCCTGCTTGAGACTATGTTTGCGAGTGAAATTTTCCTATCCCTTCTCGTGCCCCGTGCCGCTTCTCTCTCTCTCTCTCTCTCTCTCTCTCTCTCTCTCTCTCTGCATGCTGCTTGCTCTTGGTTCCCCCCCCCCCCTTGTTTGCTTAAATTTTTTTTCCTTTCGTTTTTTTTTTAATTTTAAGCCCGTGAAACTTCTGCTTCGTTGGCACACGCTCGCGTTGTTGTCGTTGCCTTTTCCCGTTTTACTGTTCTTTGCACGCGAATCACCGAGCGTGGTTAGTTCGCTGGGCGTGCATCCAAGCGTCAACTCACATTGCATTTCTGTTTCCTTTCTTCTTCTTTATTTTTATTCTCGCTTAGGGCTCGTTGCTCTTGTTTGTTTGTATGTTTGTTTCCTTCTTTCGTGGTTCTTGCTTCCACATATTGAATTTATAATGGCCACTTATTCCGATTTTTGCCCGAGGTGGTGTGCTTCAATGCAACTTCCCGTTATCGTGAATGCCGGTTCGCGCGAGCCCCATTACGACTGCGATGCGCGCGATCCGGACGACATGACGAGCTATAGTGTTTGCAGCCACAGACCCATGCTACGTGGGCGGCACGAAGGCGCTTGCTTTGGCCACGTTTTGGCCACGTACGTCAGGCACTTCCGTTCGTCTATTATTCGAAGCGGGACAACGTTCAAACTGCGAGCGGTCCTTCTCTTTTCCTACGTCATTTCGTGCTTCGTTATTTCGCCAGTAGCGTTTAATATTGCCGCGAACCATACATTGGGTTTGTTTATTTGTGTTTTGCTTTTACCGCCCGGCTGCGCCAGTCTGTGTTATCTCTGCGCCAAGGGAAGCGCGTGTTCCATTCTTTCTTTCTGTGCCGCATGTGTTATCTGTTATGATAGGGAGAGCATTCCGATCTAACGTGAACAGCCCAGAATAATCTTCTTGGATCTACTATGTTCTCGATGCGAATCGACGTTTCGAGAACCACGCGCGCCAAAAGATAAAAAGCCTGCAGTGCGGACGCCGGGGCATTCGATTCGACGTCACTCGCCTGTGCAAGTCACTTTGTTGACCGCTGCTTCGCCGCCTCTGTATTCTTTTGAGTTGTTAGGGGAGCACAAGTTCGCTCCAATAAACGTGTTTCTCATTCAACACCACTGCATCGTCCTTGTCTTCGTGACAATATTATTAGATGCAGAGCATCTGATTCACTCGCCTTGTCCCTCCGGCGTCGTCGTCGTTGTTGTCGGCGTTGTCCACCCCTCTGCCATTCTCCTCGCCGCGCGAGCTGCGCTCTCCGCCGCTCTCCGCCGCTCACCCCCTCTCCTCTCCGATAACGAACACTCTCTCGCGAGGGGCATTGGATTGGATTGGATTGGATTGGATTGGCTTGGCTTGGATTGGATTTGGATTGGATTGGATTAAAGTGGATTGTGTTGGATTGTGTTGCGTCATAGCCGCGGCACGTTGCGTCATAGCCGCGGCAGACGCGCTGGGGCCGGCGCATGTGCAGTACTCTCTCTTCCGCGGTTTCCTCTCCTTCGGGCGCGCTGCGCATATAACCGGTGTGCCGTTCTCCGGCGAAGCAACATCCACGCTTGGCTCAAACACCTAGAGTCCACGCCGCTTTACAAGTACGCCAACGTCGTCATCGACTGGGACCAGCTTACGCAGTCCCCTCAACGTTATGCGCGCTATAAAACGCGTTCCCTTCGCCGCTCCGCCACATCTACACAGGGGTTCCCGCGAGGGGAGGTGGGAGTTTTTTTTATGTCTGTAGTTTCAGAGGTAAAAAAAAAGAAAAAAAAACTTTGTGCGATTCGCGCAGAGGTTCAATGGCCGCGTTTATTATTATTGCTCGTTGGTGCGTGCGCGCGTGCGCGCACAATAACTACCTCATATTATGCGGGAACCGTCAGGTAAACAAACGGCAAACCTGGCATCCGTGTCGACTCGATGCAGTTCCTTAAAATTACTAGCACTGCCGAGGATATATCCTTGCACAGACGCCTTGGCATGTGACGTCATTTGCATGTGACGTTTGCATGTGTCTGAAAACAAGTAATGATTATTCAGAACTGATGCGGCGAATAAGTAAGTACGTAAATGGTTAACAATCAGCGCTGGCCCATAGTGACTGTCAGTTATCCAGCCAACTGAAATATCGGTGCTTTTTCATATCAATTCGCCAGTTCTGTGTATTGTTATTGCGGTTGCGTCCATAATATTTACTATGTTACCAATTATTTCCGCGTTAAAACTGTTAGCATGTTGTTTTTACTCCGTTTCTGTGTTCACATCATATTCGTCGCGGAGGCTCTGCGTTTTACGTGTACTTGGGAAGGGTACCTGTTCAGAGCGCTGGCAGCAGCCGTTACAAAATGCTGAGTCAGTGCTCTTTCTGCATAATTGATTTGTTTTGCGCAGAATCAATCTGGATCTCTAGTTTAAATGCGCACGCTCTGGCCTACTCAGCCGCCGTAAAGTGGGCTTCGTCTTGCGCTTCCGAGTGCTGCGTTCGTGCACGCTCTTCGGGGGACCTAGCCGGCGTTCTTTCTTTTTCTTGTTCCTCTTCACTCCTCTTCTCTCCACTGCCTTCTTTCCATATTTTGTACCGTGTTTAAGTTTCCTGCGCATTTATTAATGCGTAATTCAAAGTTATAGCGGGCGTATGGTAATTAAACTTTATGGCCATCCTGGGATGCGCGGCCGTTTATTGTGTTTGTTCCGGCCTGGCGGCAGATCCGCAGACGAATTTTACTGTTGAGAAAAAAAGGGTCAGCTGCCCATTAGGCGTCTCTGTGGAATTTCATCAAGTATCGTGGGGGAGATATTTTCGCGGGCATACGTTCTTTGCGAAATGCAAAACATCTAGTTTTTAACTTCGCAAGTCATGATAAACTGATATCGCTCTTCGTTTAAGTGGAGTTAGTGTTTTTACCTTTTCTGTTGCTCCGCGTAAATGTAGATTCGAAGAAAAGTCCAAATTTTTGTGAATCAGCTCGACTACGCCTTTAGAGGCGTGGTGCATTACTACTTCTTTTGGCAGGGTGAGCAAATTATGGTTGAACGTCAACAAAGACTTGCCACATCTCTGTGTTTACTTGGAGCTCGAATTTATGTCCCCAAGGCTTAAATGGGCCTGCATATTTATTAGACTGCCTGTCTAAGTGCTCAATTTATTTGTTTTTATTTAGCGGGGGGGGGGGGGGGGGGGTTGAGGGAAGGGTTCAAAAATTTACTGCACCTTGCAGTGTTCACAGAATGCCATACTGCGTGCAGGACTGAGGCGATTTAGTATTTCGTCTGGCAGTTTTTACTAGCGGAGCGGATGCCCTCAGTTTACTTTATTGCTACCTTGCTTTTCTTTTTTTACACCAGGATAAAATTAGCAGCTCGTGCTATTCTTGACACAAACTGTTTTAACTCTTTCGTTACTGCGGGAAATTGACCGATTTGTAGGGGGTCTAAGAAAACATCTTTTTTTTTTTTTTTTGCTAAGCTTATTGGTTAGGCACATATTGCTGCGCCATAAAATGCAGATGATTCGACGTCCTTTCAAGCAACACCAGTTTTAATAATGTTTTCATAAAGAATAATTGCGAAAAAAATGATCAAATTCAAATTTTTTGTCCAGGCGTCATCGAAAATGTAAACAAGGAAGTTGTGGAAACAAACCACGAGTAGAAGAAGATATTTAGAATATGCAGTTTATAGGTAAACATTTCACAAACCCGTCCTAATAGAAAAATTGAGTTGCGCGGGACAATTTGTCAGATATCAAGAAAATGTTAGCACGCGTGGTGCCCGCGCCTTGTGGTGAAGCCCAACCTCCATCTAAAAATGCGCAATTTTGCATGGCTCTCTGGAAGAAATCTGGTGGTTTGACATTATTAGACACACCAGTTAGCCCTCACATGTTGTAAAAAACACCTTGTTAATGATTACGACCTGAACAAGATTCAGGGCAAGCAAGCGATGCGAAGAAATCTGCTTGGAGTGGAAAACCAAACTAAATCGTGGATGCTTGTTGACGTCCTGATCATCACATATCTGTCAAAACTTTCATTTGCGGTTTATTATCATCTTCTGACTCGCTACGGAAGCCCTGCTCACAGGAATAAGGTGTGATGCGCTAGAATCGTGCCCACCAGCAAGCTTGCACCGTGCAGCGCTCGCTCTACAAAAATAGTTCAGCACCACGAGCCTCCTACATTGCAGTGCCACCTAACATTTTCAAAAAGAAACAATATCAAGCCTGTTGTAGACTTAGTCAGAATAGACAGTTAGATTAGGGAGCGACACTAGACCTCAGGAAATACCTTCATACGGAAACGAAACTTGCCGGTTTACAGCTTTCATGTTCAAGGCTGATTGGAAGCGCTTTCCTGGTCTGAACTGATATCTGACGACTTAATATTATCTTTCTACTTTCAACTGGAGCTGTTATCACATAAGTAAGGTGTGGGTGAAGTGAAATCACGAGTGGCATGTTTTTTGTTTTGAGGAACAGTAGCGGGCCACAGAGGTGCCATGGCAAATCTGCTTGCAGTTGGGTAATTGTGTAGTAGCACCAAATACGAATATCACAATGCAAAAACAAAACCAAACCTGCTGGAAGCTGGTTGAAAATGCCAGGTCCACTTGTTAGACATGCGGCAGACCTTCAGAATTAAGCTTTAGCTGAGTAAAGGTACCCTTTCTCCAAACCAAAGATTACTAGTTAATAGCTGGTGTCAATTTTAGCTAATTACCATTTCTCAATGCTGTCGGATTACAAAGCTGTTTAACATAATTTGGTATTTGATTTGCTAGGAGCCTTTTGATAAAAAAAAATTGATGGTAATGCAGCAAAAACCATGAGCGGCATGCTTTTCTGTCAACTGCTGTGGCAGCCACACCCCCTTTTGCAATAACACATGCACCTCAGCTTGAAAAAAACTCTGTCAAAAATCTCAATGTTGCCAGAGTAGGAAAATTTAAACTGATTCTAAAAGTGCAGTGCCTAGACTAACCACTGGGGTACGTAAGGTGTATGAGAAACGACAACGAACTGAAAAAAAAATTGCTGGGTTGGTTTTTTTGGTCTAAAAAACATTGCATCTTCGTCCCCCTCACTCAAGCTAAGTCCCGCCCTCCGAATTCCTCCTTTTAAGTCTCTTTCTATATCAGCTTAGGTACATCACCCTGCTCATGATATAGCCTTTACAATTGCATACTTTCAGATTACGAAAGAAATTTTTTTTTTTTTTTAATTTTGCTTTTGGTAATCCTAAAGTCAATGCTGTGCATTCACGCTCAGTCTGACGAGCCTGACGAGCCCTTCCCTTCACAGTCTGACGAGCCCTCCCCTCTGCCTTGTTTCCCTGTTGCAGGAGCTGCAGCGGGAGATAGACACCCAGCGGGACCTGCACCAGACGATCAACGAGCGCAGCACGCACCTGCTGCAGTCCATGAACAGGCCCGATGAAGCAGTGCACTTGCGGCGGAAGCTGGACGAGATGAACGGCCGCTGGAACAACCTGCGCATGAGGACTGTCTCTCTACGGTACGCCTTCCACTGCCTCCTTTGCCTGGGGCCTGTCCTGTCTCCGACCTTGTTGCTTGCGCTTTGCGGCTGCGTGTGCGCTGTGCACGTGTGTGCACACACACAGTGCGGCCATTTTTGCGTGCATGGGCTGTGACGTGCCACTTGCAGCGCTGCATGGCCACGTGTGCACCGCAGGTTGTATTTGCATGTGACTCCTAAATGCTCTTGATGTCAGATAGAGGCCACCAGATGTCTGAAGAAATAATAATGCAGTCAAGAAGTTCAAAGACATTTCAAAACCCGTACGGGTGCCTTGTTCACAGTGAGGTGAAAAAAGACAAGCAGTCAAAATTTAAAGCTGAAGCTTGTGACGTAATGACCGCATGTATATCGATGGCAACGTCCCTTCTTTCCAGTTCATCGTATCATTGTGTGTTTTTATGAACGATGATTCCAGGAAAAAGCGGGATGTCAGGTGGTGCTCTTTAGACAGAACTGTAGCGTCGTCCTAGTCAGTATTGTGCTGCTGCTCATGCGCGGGCTTAGCAACACATTGGAAGTCACTGTTTGGTTTTTCCCCTCGCGTTGGTACTCTGATTTTTCTGGAGAACTCTCCCACTTCACCGATGTGAACTTGGTTGCAATTGGTGCAAGGGACAGGGATGCGGTGTCAGTGACAACATTACTATTCAAGAGGGCTGTGATATGGGCGAGTTGGTAAACATTCACGATTGAAAATCAGCGCTTCAATCAGGGTTTTTTTCGCGCTGATTTTCAATCATGACTGCATTATTGTTTTATAATAAAATGCCTGACCAGACGAATTTTCATTAGGGGTGTGCGAATATTCGACAATTTCAATATTACTCATATATTAAATGTGTTATATTCGTATTCACTTCGAAAACTATGTATTCGAAAGATTTCGAATATTCGAAAGGGTTCGAATATTTCAGTTGATTGATTGATTGTGGGGGTTTAATGCGCCGACGCAACGCAGGCGATGAGGCGCGCCGTAGTGGAGGGCTCCGGATTAATTTTGACCACCTGGGGATCTTTAACGTGCACCGAAATCTCGTACACACGAGCGTTTTTGCTTTTCGCCTCCATCAGAAAAGCGGCCGCCGCGGCCGGGAATCGAACCCGCGACCTCGTGCTCAGCAGCGCAACGCCTTAGCCACTGAGCCACCGCGGCGGGTAATATTTCAGTTGATTAGCTTGGGGGGGGGGGCTTTCACCTTCAGAAAAATGACCAAAAAAAACTTTTTTTTTTTTAAGTTACATATATGCGGCTTTTATGTTATTTATCTGGTGCGTTTGCAAAGTTTTTCCGCCGAAAACCGTCGCAAAGTGGCAGAAAAAAATACTTTTGCCAGCTGCAGTGATAAAATGTCAGCGCAAGAGGGCGAAAAAAAACGACAATTTTCAGAGCGCTGTATCTCCATAATGGGGCCACCGGGCGTGGCCATTTTGGTACCATTGTATCGGCCGAGCGATCCTCTTCCCGGTCCTGGCCGTCTCTTTTATCTTCATTCATTCACAAACGCGTGAATGACAGCAAAAGAAAGACGCACGAACGAAGCCAGAATAGATGCTGAAGCGCAGTTGGCCTTCCGGTCGGAGCGCGTTGAAACGGCCCTCCTGATTGGGCGTAGCTGCGGAAATGCAAGATGGCGGCCGCCTGAACTGCGTAGTGCCCATTTCTGAGTTGATTTGCGCTGCTTGGCTCGGCCAAGTTTCTGTTCAGTCATTTTATCTGCTGTGATATTTAACACGGACGTTATTGCGATGGTAATGCCAGAGATCAAAAGCCAGATTACGAGAAGTTGCATGGCTCGAAAGACAGAGTTCATCGAACACTTCATGGTGTGCGTGTCTTTACCCTGGAGGGTGAAATGCGGTGTGCGCGCTTGTGATAGCGGTTCGCGAAGTGAACTTTTCATCTGATTTGCTATCTTACTCACTTGGGTATTGCTAAGCTTGACAGTATAGGCTCGCTAGCCTTGTGAAAGAAACGGCCGACACATCAGAAGCTGCTGCACGCACAGCGTAGCTGCTGCGCGTTGGGGGATCGCCTGACTGCGCAACAGGGTACGATTGAACGCCAGTAGTTGTAGTGAATGCCTGCAAGTTAGGTTTAATGTTAAGAGCGACCTGACGGGCAATGTCAGTGATAAACAAAGTATGACATGTTACGGTACACGAGCGCCACGATGTTGGCGGGCCATATCGCTTTCTTGTGCAACGTTTTCGGTGAACTTCGACTAATCTTGCGAACAGGTCGGAGTTCGGAATAAAAACGTGTTGACGGCGTTAAAAATGTACCTTACTGTCATAGAATTTAACAAGTTGATATTTTGGGGGAAATTATTAATACCAATGCATACATCTATAGTTTAGTGCATATTGGCTGTGCTGCGAGGAATATTGGGTGCCCTGAATTTCAAGAGTACTAAAAAATGTGCACGTTTTGAAGTTGGAGTTATGCGGAATATTATACCAAGCATCAAAATAGCTCATTTGTATCCTTGTGGTTTGTAAACTTTTGGCATTGAACGCCTGCACATAAGCTGCTGCTCCAGGCAAGGTTATAAAGCATAAAAAAATTCAAAACTCAGTTTTAAAAATTAGGCAATAAAAAGAGTGATTCACTTGGTGCCACGGTCGAAACACTGCAGAGGTAAGTTGTCCAGTGCAATACTACAAGCAACCAGAGAGGAGCTGAAAATGATGTTTTATGGAAAGAAAAAAAAGCTGCAAAAGGCACTCCAATGTCAAGGCAAGGCATTCCAGAAGTGCCGTGTTTGAAACGACATGAAAGGCCCTAGTGCCTTTTGACGAGTGAAATCTATGTTGCAACTTCGGAAGCCGTTTTCTCAAAACGTGTTTTTTTTTTTCCCCTCTTACGTCGCTTTCTCCGGTGACTGCTTCGTGACCGCTAGGTCTTTTTTAATTCCGTTCTTTGCGTTACATTGCTTGATGAACAGTTCAGGTTATGACACTCTTTATTTTTCAGGTTTACGTTTTGTGAATTTTTTATTCAAATAGTTGTTCATGGTCTATATGCCTGTTATACATTCACCTCTAAACAAACTGAAAACTAAAAAAATTGTGTTGCAATAAAAAAAATCTAAGACTGCAAAGACCTCGTCCATTTATTCAAGAATGCAAAGCACTTTGAACAAGTTTTCTATGTTTCATAGGCCACTCAAGCTCGGTACGAAGAGAACAGAAAGAAAATCTTAAAAATAAAAGGTTTTAAAAATATTAGAAGTGTTCAAAGTATTACTTTGAAATTTTTATAAGTGTTCAAAGTATTACTTTGAAATTTTTATGGTATTATCACAGAAGCATTTCCAGTTGCTGTGCTAATTTTCATCAAAATCCACAAAGAAATAAAAAAGTGGATTTCGAAAGCTACGTCCCCCTTAATTATTCGATATTCGATTCGATATTCGAAGCTAGATATTCGTATTCGATTCATATTCGAAAAATTCGATATTCACACACCCATAATTTTCATCAAACCTTTAACTTCAGCAGACGTTTGCACACCCTTTAGCTCTTAATGGTAGCACAGCATTTGACAGCATAGCATGCACTAGCTTTCTGAGCTAATCACCCGAGTTGCTACTTGCCAAGTGCACTGCAAAAGTGAAGAAGTATCTCTTCGAAACTTTTTATCACTGTGTAAAACAGCCCTTTCTTCTAGGCAGTGCCAAAAGAAAAAGAAGAAAATCATCATGTGTTATGAGAACTTACTGGGAGAATACTGTATAATCATTATTCCTCATTTGACTATTAAGCCAATCATATGGCACTTTTCAGTGATCTCTGATGCCTGAAGAGGCTAACTTTGCTACGCCCGTGCTTAGCATCAACCAATCGATTCATATAGCTAATAAATCTGAATATTGTTCTCCCAAGCAGTTCTCAAGGGGTGAAGAACAGTTGAAAGCTTGAGTAACTGTTAGCTGAGTGTTAATTTTGTGCTACTGCACAAAAGGACAGAGGTTCCCTTCTCTGTTGCCAAAGCTGTTTTTCTGATAGAGCCGAAAAATTGTAATGCCCATGGGTTGGGATTTTGATACACAGTAGAGGGCCCTAGGTGATCTAAAATTATTCCACATTCCTCCTCTTTAGTGCATCTTATAGTCAAGCTCTTGCTTGTGTACACTATTTGGGAGTTTGATTTCATTTGATTTGGCTGAGTAGAGATCGATATTGCTTGCATGGTAGTTGTTTTAAGTGGTTTCTGAGGTGTTCAGAGCCCAATTTTGTGACACTCTCTCCTGGTATCTGCAGAAACCGGCTGGAGAGCAACGCTGAGCACTGGAACCAGCTGCTGCTGTCGCTGCGCGAGCTCACCGAGTGGGTGATCAAGAAGGAGACGGAGCTGTCGGCGCAGCCGGCCATCGGGGGCGACGTGGCCAGCATCGTGAAGCAGCAGGAAGACCACCGGGCCTTCCGGCGGGCACTCGACGACAAGCGGCCCATCATCGAGAGCAGCCTGCTCGCCGGGCGACAGTACATCGCCCGAGAGCCCCCCCTGTCGGACACCAGCGACTCCGAAGGTCAGCATCACTTGCGTCACTTGAATTCTTCAGTGTGCTTCCAAGCACCGAGTGATGCAAAAACACTGTAACTAGGAATACTCCTCCTACCTTCCTGAGACATGTGAAAGCCAGTATGTTTGCTAAGAGGCAGCTGTGGGGGGAATAGTTCGGGAAGGGTGGCTATGGGGGCTGCCTGTGGAAAAAGCACACCCTCATCAGCTAGCCACCACGTTTCCCAAACCCGCTAATAATTTCCTCTCCGCTCCCTCTAAACTTCATTGGAGCAGAGTCGAACCCTTGGAAAGGAAGTGGGCAACGGAGACAAAATAGCACTGCATGAAAGAATAGTAAAGGTTTTCAGGAATTGGGAAATGTTTCAGAAAAGGTTTTCAGGTTTCTGTTTCTGGCAATGTTTCTAATGGTGCTTAGTTGTGTCAAAACGCTGGCCCTACAGCATCCAAGCTAGAATTCATTTTGCCTGCATTTAGCGATGGTGCCTCAGTGTGTAAACGAAGCGGTAGACTGATATCGCAAAAAAAAAAAAATAATAAAGAAGAACAAGAAGAAAGTTGAGACTTGCCATGCATACAAAACACAAGTAACTTCTTCGAAAGAAAAGCAGCGTAAGCTTTCATGTCTTCTGGTGTCAGTTACTTCACCCCAGAATTCTTGAATACTGAGACTCTGTGACCAAAGTTAACACATGATACAATATTATTCAAATAAATATTAAAAAAAATGGATATTTGCACATGCCGGATAGAAATGTGCGGTAAATCGCTTCTGTTCTGAATTGGTGTTGAGACCTTCCTTTCTGTTTGTGCAGCCAAAGAATACGACGACAGCCGGGGCTACCGAAGTGCGGATGAGCAGGCGAGGGAAATCACCCGCAGCATCCGGAGGGAAGTGAAGAAGCTGGCCGACAAGTGGAACGGCTTCCTCAGCCACACAGAGCAGAGGCAGATGAGGCTGGATGATGTCCTCCTCGTAAGGCCCCCTCTTCTTTTTTCTCCTCTGCTCCCTTGAAGTGGTGAATGCACACACTTGACAGCGACAGTGCTTGGCAGTGTTTGGAAGTACAGTAAAACCTCGTTACAAGAGACACTGTTACAAGAGACACTTGGTTATAAGAGACATTTGAATGAAAGCGGTTTGGTTGGTTTTTCTATGTTCGCCATGTTAGAAAGATTGCATACACAAGACCTTGGTTACAAGAGACACGTTTCCTGGGTCCCTTGAGTGTCTTTTGTAATGAGGTTTTACTGTATATGAGTGCCTTACCTAATAAGCTAGCTTGCTCATAGATGCTTTTTTTTGTGTTCCCTGATTTGGCTAACACCAAGCAACATCTGTTTGTTTCCTCTATTTCTGGATTAGGATATGAGCAAATGCAAGAAAATAGCAAAAAAAATGTAATAAGTGTATAAATAGCTCTTTTTTTTTCTTTCTTGTTCATGGAGGCCAATTGTGTCAAGACACTGAAAACAGCTGTAAACACTGGCGGCTATTCTCACAAGGTTAAAGTTTAAAGTGTGTATGCAGCCTGTGTGATTAGTTTTAAGAAATTCACAAACATTTCTCCATGAGAAAATCTTGTTAAAAGGGTCGACGTTCCCTTCTATTGTCCTACTGACTGATTTGGCGGCGGCATTAGCTATGACAACAGCCTAGACATTTTCCACGGGGAAGCATTTACTAGTTTGCAAAGTTAGGTTATCTTAGGTAGAATGCACCTTAACAATAGCGGCAAAACTGATGTAAGCTGTTAAATTTGTGAAACAAAAGTTTTTTGAAGACTACCAATTTATATTGTACAGTGGTGTGACATCTCTGTGGCATACCTTGCAAGGTTACTGTAAAAGACACCAGGTATTTTGTCTTCTTTCAAATCTTAGAAATAAACTTAGGGTCAATAATGAAAAGGAGAATTACGTGAGTTTAACTGTAGAAACCACCCATTCACAAAGTTGAACGAATATTCTTCCTTGTCCCTTTAAAGCTTTCTGCTTCTCCTAATGAACACAATACCTGCGTCTGTGAATTACAGAAAGCTCATCTTTAATGCATTAGTTTTCAACTAATGCAGCGGCCATGACAACAGCTTTAGCTGGATTAGTTCTGTTTCAAAAGTGAAATTGTACCATTCCATGTTCTCATATTACTCAGGTCATAATTTCACTTTTTCATGAATGTTTGCTGAAGTTTAAAGAAGCTGAGTGGGAATTCTCAAAAGCCCATGCTTGGTATATATTGCTCTAACTCTTGCATGACTTGCCATAGCTGAACCTGAATTGCTTGAATAAAGAGCATTGCAGAATGGTATATTGGGGTCTTCAGTTTAGTGACAGATGAGTCATAAAAGCTTTTTAAAAGCTAGCTGATAGAACAATTTATGAAAGTGGTGAGTCATGATAGCTTTTTTAAAATCTCGCTGATCGAACTATTTATTGAAATGTCCCGTTTTACAATGCTGCTGAGGTCTGTCTGCTTCTGACAATGCAGCCTTGTTGCCAGAATATATTGGTGGCCACATTCTTTCTTGTTCTGCCGAGCACCTGCGGGACCATTTTTCACTTGGCATTGCAGAAAATGCAGTCCCTGCAAAGAGCCATGGATGATCTGAGCGCCCGACTCCAAGTTGCCGAGAATGCAAAGGCTCAGTGGACACCTGTATCGGAATTCTTGCTTGACCAGCTTGCTGGCCAGATTGACGAATTAAGGGTGAGTGTGCATTCTTTTGAAGCCGGCAGCACATAGGGCAAGTCATCGAACTGTTGTCGCATTCTAGCCCCTGTCAGTAATCCTTTCCCGAAGCGACCCTGACTCCCCTTGTGCCCCTGGTGCAGGCGTTCCGGGACCGGCTGGCGCCCCTGCAGCTGCAGGTGGAGTCCCTGAACGAGGCGGCCGGCGCCATCACCAGCTGCGGGGTGCTGCTGTCGCAGGGGAACCTAAACCGGCTGGACGAGCTGGGCAGCCGCTGGCGCCTCCTGCAGGTGGCCATCGACGAGCGCCGCCGACAGCTCGAGGGCACCCTGCTTGACCAGGGCTCCCAGCAGCAGCAGTTCCTCAACGGTAAGCGCTCTCGGGCCGCAGTGAGGCCTCTACCCTAGAATCACCCCGCAAGAATCGTTTGCACAAAAAAATTTGTAATAGTAACCCAATCTGATTTCTTGAGATGCATGTTTCCTGGAATACTTGTAGTTTGATAAGAAAATCCCATCTGCCGAGTCTCTCTTGGCATCAAGTAGGCATCTGGTGTGCATGAGCGTGGCAGATTGCATTGCTCAGTAGTTGTCAGTTAATAGTGGTTGGTGTCTCTAATTATTTTCCCTGACTCTGTGCAGCTTCTGTGGAACAGCCATGGGAGAGGGCCGTGGCTGGAAACAAAGTGCCTTACTACATCAAGTGAGTTCAGCTGCCCTCTCCTTCCCTTCCCTTTGTGGTGGCCAAACAATAGCACCTTCATGCTCTTCCATATGGCTTGAATCGCTCATGCACGTTCTCTCTTCATTTCAGCCATGTTTCTGAAACCACACACTGGGATCACCCTCGAATGTTAGAACTGATGGACTCTCTAGGTAAGTAATCTGGATGTGGTTGTTGTCCCCTAGGAAAATGTTTCTTAAATGTAATGTAGCAAATAAGGCACTTTTAATAAGTGACTGGGAGTTTTCTTGCAAGAACATATTACAGCCTAGTCCATTTATAACAATATTCAAGTTGCCAAGGAAATTTCATCGTTATAACCGATAATTGTTAGAGACGGGTTGCGCAAAAGAAAAGACAAAACAAAGCTCAAAACATTTTATTCACACACAAGCAAGCCATAATTGGTCAGCTTTGTTTGCTGCATGCGAAGCTGGCGCACATCTTTATCAAGAGCTTCTATAAGTGTTTCACCTAGCTGAGTGAAGGGTCCTTAGCGGAAACAAAGTCCCTGAGGAACGGCATCATGCGTTGGGCCTCCCGCAAAGACCCTACCTGAGTAGGCTGCTCAACCGCGTCGTCCGAGTATCATTGTCAGCATTGTCCGGAGCACGCATTCCCACCATGACCGCCTCTTCAGTGAGGCACTCCAGTGTTTCCAAAACATCGTCCATGACATTCCTTCCATGTAAAATCGGAGGCAGTTAAAGAGGCACCCAGTCAAATTCAAAGTGGTACACATATGACACAACAGGCGAACATAAGTGAACGCGCGAGCAAGCGATGCCAGCACTGGCAGCGTAAGTTTGCGAGCAGGCGCGTGGGTGATGTTAAAGCTGCTTCGCCGTGAGGGGGGTTCGGAAAAAAAACTGCTCTCTCCTTCTCTCGCTTCCTTGTAAGCGGCGCAGTCGACTCGTTTTGTGAGGGGTGGAAGAGATTCGAGAAGCATCGCAGCTCGCGGTGCATACCATCGGCGCGGAGAGCCCGGCAGCAGCTCGAATTTTTGGTGCGCGCTATAACCAAATTCAGTCGTTATATCCGACATCGCGGTGCTGGAGCATTGTAATAAGCACACTATTTTGCCATAGAATGCATACGAAAGTGGATGGTGCCATAGTTGTTCATCATTATATCCGATATATTTTTATACATGGTATCGTTATAAGTGGACTCGACTGTATACCAGGTTGCAATGCTTTGCTGAAGTTTTGTAATAGTCTTTTTTTTTTCTGTTTTGTTGCAGCTGAATTTAACGATGTCCGGTACTCCGCATACAGAACGTCGATGAAAATCAGGACCATTCAGAAGAACCTCTGTTGTAAGTGGCTCCTGTGCATCTCATGCATGGCTTCCTTGTAGGAAAGCCCTATGCACAACATATTGCATTAATTTATGTGGTGTCTTCGAGGCAAATGTAAATTTTCTAGTACTTGGCTACAAATATGATCTGTCTGGGTGCAATTTTCACACACAGGAAAGCTTTGTGTGGATCGAAATAAAATCCTGTGGGTTTTTGTTTTTATTCTGATGTAGCCCGCTCTCAACGAATGACCGGTAAGGTAAACACAGAGATTTTCAACAGTGGTTGCAGTGATACCTGCGCCGTGAACATGAGCAATGAAGTGAAAATATCTTCAATATTAAAGTTCCTTGTCAGGCATCAGTCATTTTTGTGCATTCCTACAGGAAGAGCACAGCTATGTGGCGCAATGCCATCACTGTCGTTCTTTAATTTGGTGTTTTGTGAAAAAGGGGGGAGGTCAGTGCCAGTGCCCATCATTCTTTCAATGGTTTCTTCTGCTTTCCAGTGGACCTGGTCTTCATGAACAACGCCATTAATGCATTCGACCAGCACGGCCTGCGCGCTCAAAACGACAAGCTGATTAGTGTTCCCGAAATGATCACCTGCTTGGCAACCATCTATGACGGCGTGGCTCAGGAGCACTCCAACCTGGTCAAAGTCCCTCTCTGCATCGACCTCTGTCTCAACTGGCTGCTCAACCTATACGACACGTGAGAGGCCTTTCCTTGCCCCCTCCTTATTCGTTATTTCTCCTGTCCTTGCTTTTACGTAGGTTTATGGGAGCCCATTATGAATACAAAAAAGCCACAGTACAGAACAAGGTGCATATGAAATGCCCTTTAAATTTCATTACAAAACATTGTTGCACAAACTTGTCATGTTTTCTTTAGTTCTGTATGAATATTTTGGTTTTCCTCGAGCTCAAGCTTTCATCTGTCCACTTTCTGTACTGCGGTGTTGAAGGATTTATTTTGTGCAGCAAAACGATAAGCTGTCGTCACTTACACATTGCAAACGGCTTGGTGCAAATGTGCATAATTCTTCAAAACCGATCATTGTCGTAAAGTTGGAAAAGGAATGGTAGGGAGAAGACGGGAAAATCTTTAGGGGTGTTGTATAGCAGCTGTGATGAACTGGAAAGCTTGCAAAATCTCGGGTTGCGGGGCACTGTTGATGTAACACTTTAACACGGGGGTCGGCAACCTTTTGAGGCGAAAGGGAGATTTTGGGAGCCAGATGGGGGGGCCCTTGGGGCCAAAGATAAAAAAAAATTCGGCGAATTGGCAATAATGTACAAAACTGGAATAATAGAATACATGCTTACTTTCAGCCCGAATGTCGCGACGTTGCAGTTTACAAACAGGTTACAGCTGCTAACTGGAAGCGATCGTTCTTTGTTCCTGTTTGACCCCATTTGAGGTCAAAACTGTCGGCCTTCAGATAGGAAGTGACAAGGGGAAAGTGGGGGTTCTGACGTCGTGCCGGGCGTTGCATAATACTGCCCCGCGGGCCGCATGCGCCTTACCAGTCGCAGGTTGCCGACCCCTATTTAACTTTTTTTTTTTTTTCTTCCCTGAAAGTCATCCCATTGTTATTGGACATTTAACATTCGCCATTTGTCCTCACATTTGCCCTTGCATTTTGTGGTCTTAACAGTTACCCTTGAAGTCACATATCAGATGAAACACTTACCCTGAAATTGTTATAGAGGCCGTGAAGATAAAATGGAAGTTGAGTTCGTTTGAAAGATAGCCTTGCTAGATGAGTAACACTAACACCTATTTTCACACAAGCTTAACTCAAATAACCTGTATAATGACAAAAAAGAGAGAATAGGCATGTGACACACTAGCTACTTTTCTGTGCTGAACTTGTGATGAATTATGGGCAACTTATTGCAAGTGCATAACTGCCAGGTTTCGCGAATAATCCGGGAGACTCCTGAATTTAGGTTGTTTTGTACAATTGTACGACTGAAACAAAAATCTCCCGAAAACGCACCCGTGTTTAGGAACTTTCTCGAAGTCTGGTCATATTGCACCAGAGGTACCTGACAATCAAATCCAGTGTCGCACCAATTAATATTGTTATGAGTGAAGAGCTTAAAAAGCGTAGTCGGTCATGCGCAAAAGTTGAACTGGGCAGTGCTGCAGCAATGCTGAGTGTGAGAGCAGTTCAGCATAGTAAATGAAAATCACACCCAGTTCCAAGCATCCATGTCTGACAATCCTCAGTCGCGTTGTTTTGACAAAGTTTCACAAGGTTGAATATTGTTACGTTCGACAGTATTTCCCAGAACTTTCTTAAAAGGGCAGCGTCAGCCATGTTGCAGATTTAGCAACTGACGAGTGGTGTCGCTTGTAAGTAGTTTGAACAACAGTTTGGTTCCTGCTCTGTTGTAGCAAAAAAAATGCATGTAAAATAATCTATTTTGTTCCCACTAATCCCCCCCCCCCCCCCCCCCCCCCCCTGTCAGATCTCCCTAATGCCATTCCGGCAAACCTGGTCGGTACGCGATTGGCTGAGGCCGTCAAAATTTATCGCAAATAAATAGGGATTATAAGCTTGCAGAATTAGCTGTTTGCACTTAAATTTAGTGTACATTCTTTTTATAGCAGTAAGAAAGGTGGTGTAAACAATGTAAGCTATGAACGAACACCTAAACATTTCTAAGAAGCACTAGTGCGTATTGCGCGCACTGTCGGCCATAGCTGCACAGCTGTAGGGCGTGTTGAGCTTGTCTGACATAAGAGTGGCCAACTGGCTTAACTTATGTGACCATGCTTGTCGAGCATACGCCAGGTTTCATGAAACGATTTCTACCAAACAGTAACAAAAATGAGCCTGGTGCAAATCCGATTAAAAGATTAAAAACAAAGCGAGTGTGGACAGGGGTCCTTGAGCAGTGTCGTCGCACTATCTAGGAGGACAGGCTGTAAACAAGGCAACAAAACACGTTTTGCTGTTCACTGCAGCCTCGGGCAACATACTAACATTCGTTTCAATACCTGCCCTGGAACCGTCGTCGCTGACGTCACAAAACACGATTTAGCGGGAGAATCGAAATTTTTGCTTAAATTGTTTAATTTTTCAGTGAATAAAGCATAGTTTGCTGCCAGACAAGCACTGGGGCACTATATGAAGCACCAAATCTTTTGAATAAAACCAACTTGCATTTTGTCTTAATGGCCTCTTTAAACCCCATGTTTCATTCATGTTGCTGTTTCATTGCTTTCAACATACCTGTCTCGTTCTGTTGGGATGTTTTTAAAGGATGCCAGGATATTTATCATTAAGCTCTGGTAAGCTAGGTTGTATTAATGTTAACTATCCCTTTGCTTCCTTCTTCCAGAGCAACAAGGACAGGGTACATAAGGATTTTGTCCTTCAAGGTGGGAATCATCCTCCTCTGCAAGGGCAACCTGGAAGACAAGTTTAGATGTAAGTATCCTTCTTCAAATGCAGTGACAACTTTCCATCATGCATGGAGTTGGTTGTGATTCTTTTTTTACCTGATTTTGTCATTGGGATGCAGTTTTTCAGTTATTCGGTAGTTTGTTCCTTTTTATACAAGCAGTAGATATTGAATTTTTGAAATCTACTAACCACAATTTTTTAGCTTGTAGCATACATCTATCTATGGCCTGCCTGTATTGGCATTCTGAAGGACTTGAGTGAAGGGTGCGTGAAATTGATTACATCCTGCCATCCCCAGCTTGCACTCCCGAGTGCACTAGTGCAGCTTGTGGGCAACCGCATTATCAGAGTACAAGAAGGGAAGCATACAGAAGCAAAGACGGTTTTTTGCATCCTGGTAACGTGGTTGCGCTAATGTTGCGCTAGTCAACACTCTCTAGATAAGAAAGCCCAGCTGTGTACTGACATTTGTTTGAAGTCCTCCGCTCACTGAACGTGATTTTTTTTATTATTATTATTGTGTGACATAAGAACCTTTTTTTTCTCTCTGAGAGAAGAACAAGGGTGGAGTTGGCATATTACCAAGTAGATACCAGGCGCCCCTCCAAAAGCACCTTCCCCTTGTTGTTTGAGGGTAGTTTGGCAACCCTGCTGCTGCCAGTGGAGAATGCCAGTGCATGTTTTCAAACTTCAAAATACTTTCAGAGTTTATTTGAAATTTTGTAATAGTGCTACTTGATTCAAAACCTTTGAAGCCTCTCGAATATCGAGGTGCTATTTGCTTCGATAATTGAAAATCTGGAATATTTCCACTACCCTAGCCTACTACCACACATAACCAAGAGACAGACCACACGCTGCAGTGGCAGGGCTCCTTCTGCCCCCAACATCCTCGTCCCTGTGGTCCTTCCTCTTGGTGTGCAGACCTGTTCCGGCTGATAGCGGACGGCAACGGGTGTGCGGACGAGCGGCAGGTGGGGCTGCTGCTGCACGACTGCGTGCAGCTGCCCCGGCTGCTCGGGGAGATTGCCGCCTTCGGGGGCTCCAACATCGAGCCCAGCGTGCGCAGCTGCTTCGAGCTGGCCGGGCCGGGGGGCCGCCGGGAGATCCAGGCGTCGCACTTCCTCAACTGGCTCCTCCAAGAGCCCCAGAGCCTCGTCTGGCTGCCCGTGCTGCACCGGCTGGCCGCCGCTGAGACCGCCCGGCACCAGGCCAAGTGCAACGGATGCAAGCAGTACCCCATCGTCGGATTCAGGTGACGACACCTCCTGCTGCTGCACCTTGAGGGGACATTTCTCCCCCCCCCCCCCCTTTTTTTTTTTCCCTGGCACAGACGCTGCAGGATCACACATTGAGGCAAATCAGTCAGCAGTGGCACTCAAAATTTGCTGTTAAATTTTGCAGACTAAGAATGCAGCCCCAAATACTGTGCCTTTTCAGTCCCGACTAAATTAAAGGGGCACACGGGGATCAGATTGCGAAAAGTGACCAATAAATCGTTTTTCCGAAAGTCACATTTTCGTGTTGCACGTTAAATATTCTGTACATTTCCAATTTTTTTTCGCCGGAAACAATTGCAAAGTGCCAAAGAAAAATATTTGTCAGCTGAGGTGACAAATTATTTCCACAAAATAATGAAAACACGGTAATTTTCGGAGCGCTGTAATCCCAGAATGACGTCACTGGGCGCTGCCATCTTTGTCTCGTTAGGTCGGCCAACTCTTTAACTTCCCTTTTCCAGTCACTCCTTTTGTCGTAGGGCACTCACAAACAGCAGAAAAGAAAAGACGGTGAAATAAAGCAACCGATAGATTCTAACACGCAATTGGCTATCCGGTCGCATTTCTTGTAATGGCTTTCTCAATTGGGCATCACCATGACAACAAAAATATGGCCGCCGGGTGGCTGGGTTGACACGCACTTCAGTGCACTTCTCCGATGTTTTCCTTGATTAAGGCGCATTTATACTCCAACGTAGCGTAGGCACGCGCGTGCCCGGCACAGTTACACTATGTTGGTGAACCGTCACCCGGCTTCCTTTGAGAAACCTTTGCCGTGGCTCTAAACTAGTTCATACAACAAAGTCCGCGATTGAAAAATATTGTTTTCAGTGTTCACTTAATTAGGAGAGATGCCTTAGGGTTGCAGCATTTTACAATTTGATGTTTTAATGGCACATTATGTTGTTTATTTCTAGGAATTCCCAGGAAGCTGTGCCAGATGAATTGGAATAACGTGTGACAGCTCCTTGCTTAATCTGTTCAATGTTCTGGAAGGAAGTATTTTATTAGTGTGAAGTGGTGCTATTTAAACTGCACCGATATATAAGCGCATGTTGACAAGTATAAACCATCACCCTTTCCACTCCATGAGCTTGTCCTATATACACATGTACAGAATGCTTCTTTGCATGACAGCTATCATTACATGCCGCTTTGTGAAACTTTAGGTTAAGCTTTAAGCTGGACTGCTTGTGTAGCATATCTTAGCAGCATCTCTGATGTGTTCAGTAGTCTGTCGTAGAAGCAGCCCGAAAAAGTTGGAATGATTGCTGATGCTATCGGTGACGGAGAACTTTTGTCGTTTCCTCCAGGTACCGGTGTCTCAAGTGCTTCAACGTCGACCTCTGCCAAAGCTGCTTCTTTTCGGGAAGGAAAACAAAGAACCACAAAGTCACTCATCCTATGCAAGAGTATTGCACCACGGTACGTGACTGCACCCACAAGCTCAAAACTGAAGGTTCCTTTTTCGTGGTCTTGAACACTGCTGGTGTTCGCTCTATGACCATCTTTTTGGAGATTTTTATTGATTATGACGTGTATTGAAGAAAGTAACCAGTGAACGTTTATGTTTCTGTGAAAGAATCGGAGAACTTCAAGCCACTTTCTTAGTTCTGAAAGCTAGGTAACGAGCATGCAACTGACATAAGCCATATCAACATAACACTATAACACAATGTGACACTATCTTAGTGAAACCCTGAAACTATCTAAATTAAGGCACACAGGTTTGCTTTTGCAACAAAATAAGTAGTCAGTCAATAGCTATAAATCCTGCCGAAGAAGGCAGCATGGTGGAACGATAGCACTGTTACTAGGGTGAGTAAATATCAAGTTTTTACTTTATTTTCAAATATGGAAGTAGCAAATTTAAAATGGTGAAACACTGCTAAGACTGAAGTCTAATGCTATTTGCAATGTGTTCGAAGCCTAGAATATTTGCACTCCTTTAACTAAAGTGTTCGAAGTCTAGAATATTCGCGCACTTCTAACTATAACACTTGACATATAAATAATCCAGCAGCCGAGAACAATCGAGGGAAACCCACATAATCACAAGCCCAAAAAAGCATAGAAAGCAACCGGTGATTGCTTTCTATGCTTTCTATGTCACCAGCATAGCCCTTTGCACCCAATGAACTGCACCCAAAATCTTTGCAAAATGGAATAACAACAAAAGCTCCCAATCTTTGTGTCTGCATGGCAGTGTGACTGGGCGGTAACACCTCACTTCTTTTGTTTCCCCCCCCTTCCCCCAATCAAGACAACGTCGGGGGAGGATGTGCGGGACTTCACGAAGATCATGAAGAACAAGTTCAAGTCTAAGCGGTACTTCAAAAAGCACCCGCGAGTGGGCTACCTGCCCGTGCAGACGGTGCTCGAGGGGGACGACTTGGAGAGCCCCGCCCCCTCGCCCCAACACACACTCTCCTCCCAGGACATGCAGCACCTGCGCAGCTCCTCGCGCCTGGACCACTACGCCAACAGGTGCACACCCACTTCTTCCTTGTCCTTCACCTGCGTCTCAGTCCGAGCTGTAGTAGCGGGGAGTTGACAGCAGTGCTTGAATGCTTCAACCAGTGGCCGTTATGAGTTGTCAGAAACATTGGTTCAAGATGAATATATCGTGCTTCTCTTGTTACCACAAATAGCAAACAAAAAAGGTCAGTGACAGAGTCTTTGAGCAGTTTTCTGCTGCAAAGTAGTCTTTCTTCGATCTTCAATCTGGCCGCTTGTTCTCTTTGAAGCAATGCAGGTTTGTGTGTATATAAATGGAAAGTGTTGTCAGTTATGTTTAGCAGGGGTCCTTTGGGAAAGCATTGCAGATGCTGCGCCGCTTCATGCTTCACATCCGTTCTGGTGTTAGAAATGTAAACCTTCTAAAAAGAAACTTTTTTTTGGTTAGGTGACTGTTGTCATTGCCTTGCCACTGCTTCTCTGGTTCAGAGCATTGCAGTCAAAGCTTGGTGGTACTAAGATCGCAAGTAAAGTTTCAAGCTGTCAAGGAATGCAACAGGTTGCTTCCATTAGCTCTTGGCGAGCAGTGCCTGCTTTTTGATGTCACACACAGCTGTTTGCCAAAGTTATAGTCAGCCGCATAGGTGACAGCCTGGATTCCCAACTATCCAGGGAGCACGCTGGGCTTAGGAAAGGGTACTCAACCATGGATCACATCCACGTTGTCAATCAAGTGATAGAAAAATTCGCAGAGCAAACTAAACCCCTTTACTTGGCATTTATTAACTATGAGAAAGCGTTTGATTCCGTACTCACCGCAGCCATGCTGGAAGCCCTGAAAGACCAGGGAATAGAGGGGACCTACATAAGACTTCTGGAAGACATACATAAGGAATGAACGGGCAGGATAACCCTCCACAAGCAAAGCGATAAATTCCCAGTCCACATGGGAGTAAGGCAGGGAGATACCATCTCGCCAAAACTATCCACAGCATGTCTGGAGGGTGTATGTAGAAAGCTTGAGTGGGAAAAGATAGGATTAGGGATAAACAGGGAATACTTGAGCCATTCAGAGTTTGCGGACAGCATAGTCTTGCTGAGTGAGAGTGCAGAATACATGCAAACAGTGCTTGAGGAACTGCAATAAGAAAGCACGGCCGTGGGGATAAAAATAAATATGAATAAATATAAAGTAAGGAGGAATAATCATTGCAAAAACGTCCTCTTCAGCTTAGCTAGGAAATGAAACGCTAGAAGAAATAAAAGAATATAACTACCTTAGACAGGTGGCTAGTGCGGACCCAAACCACAAGAGAAAAATTTGGCGCAGAATAGGTATGGCTTTTGGAACACTCAACAAGCACTCTAAATTAATGAAAAGCTACCTTTGTCACTCAAAAAAAAAACATTCTACAACCAGTGCATACTGCCGGTTATGACATACAGAGCTGAAACTTGGCATGTTTAGTAAAAATCCAGAAAGCAAACTTAGGCCAGCACAACAGGCCATGGAACGAATAATGTTGGGAATAACACTCAGGGACACGAAACGAGCTACCTGGACCAGACAGCAAACTAGAGTAAAAGATATCATAGTTTAAATAAAGGAAAAGAAGTGTACTTGGGCTGGCCATATGGTGAGACGAACCGACAGCCAGTGGACAATTAGGGTAACAGAGTGGATACCAAGAGATGGGTCCAGAAGAAGGGGAAGGCCGTTAACCTAATGGAGGGATGAGATGAAGAGATTCGGGGGTAAACTGTGGACTCGAGCAGCGCAGGACAGGAGCGGTTGGAGGTCAGTGGGAGAGGCCTTCGTCCTGCAGTGGGCCTGAGTAGGCTGGCAATGATGATGATGACAGAGTAGCGCAAAGGAATTGCATTTTTTTTTGTTGTTTCTATTGGAATTGTTCTATTCTTTTACTTGAACATTATCGTGTGTATTTAATGCCTCATGCTCTTCTGTTTGTTTATTGTGAGTTTCTTCTAATTTTTGGCATGCTTTGATTTGCAGGTACACAGATGTTGAACTTAGGACAAGAAGTAACTCTACTCCTGACTCGTAAGTGGTCTCTCAGGATGTCTTTTCTCAGTGCTATTAGTTTCCGTAATGAAAGGCAGATGTTATCAGCTGGCTCAAAGAATCAGCATGAACTTGATGCATTTATATGGCTCCAAAGCATAGCTCTGCAATTCTATTACAGTCTAACCTGATTATATCAAATTCACAATAAAACACTTATCAGTTCAATATAGCAGATAATTCACTGTAAGCAGGCTAGGGAATTGGACGTCATAAAAGCATATAGCATTTTTAAAAACACTTCATTGATGAAACTGCCTTACTTTCACACGAAATACACCTGTATCTTCTGCTGAACAACTTCGCTGCCCGAGGTGGTACGCATTTCTCCACACTGTCTAAAAAGTCTGAGCATCTGAGGCCACAACCTTTCACATTTGTGAAGAAGCCTGCCCGCCGGACTAGTGTGAGTGCACCAATCACTTCAGAGGTTGTGGGCAAAGGATCGTCCTTGCTTTCCTCGTTGCGCCTGCTCTCACTTGCGCTTGGTACATGCCGGCAATGTAGTCTTCCAAACTCTCCCGTGGTCACGACACCACCACCTACACTCACCATCTCGCCAACTATTGATCTGGCAACGGCGTCCGGAAATTCCGACAGCTTGCTCCACACCGGTGGGGGCTTTGTTGCACTCCTCAGGATTTTCAGTCACCACCGGCACGCACAAGCCCGCAGATCTGATGCAATTTCAGGCAGTTCCTTTAGGGACATCTGCCCAGAACCTACCTCTACAAGGTGTTCTCAGGAATCTCGTGCATCACGGGGACGTCTGACTTTTCACCAAGTTCGACGCGATTTACAATTGCCAACTTCACGGCGAATGGCAAATTCTGGTGCTTTGTCCGAGCTATACCCACTAAATAAACCTTTATTTAATGACACTAATGCTAGCCACTACAGTCACCCTTCAGAATAAAGCCCACAAAGCGCAAACGACGCAATCGCAATGAACGAAAAAAAAAAGAAAAAGAAAGCATGGCGAAAGGGCCAGGATAATTTTTCGCTGGGTAAGGGGGGGGTAACAGCTCGCCCTACACAGCGCGGTGGTGCAGTCACGATAGGGAGAGCGAGGGGAAGGAGGAGAAAGACCTACACGCTGCTCATGAGTAGCTGGGCTAAACCATGAATCACTCCGAGGAGTGTGCCGGCAGAATTTCTCCTTCGCCCTGAGGGAAAACCAACTTGGGGGGTGGGGGCACTTTTGCATCATTTGGATTTCGATATATGAGCAGTCATTGGTATTTTTGTTCCATATTCACGCACTATTCGTATTTTAAATTTACTGTGTCCAGAAATAGTTAGAAAGGATAATTTGATATAAACGAGTTCGATATAGTCGGGTTTGACTGTGGCCCGGAACTTCGAACTGCTTGACACAGGTCATGTGCTTTTTTGCAAATATAGTTTAGCAATAGCAGCTGTGTTTTGTCACTGCTGGGATACGTTCAAACACCTGCCTTTTATACTGCGGAATCACATCCCTTAAAGTTTCGAAGGACATCTGTTGACATGTTTTAGTGCTCACTTTGGGTATTAACAAGTGGCAGGAAAGAAAAAAAGCACCGCATTTCACCTGCATATAAACATCAAGCACTTTGGCTTCTAAAATCTTGATACTGGTCGCGCACAGTCATTATCACATTCTGATCAGGTGCCCTGCAGAAAGTAACAGTGATTTCGAACTTTCATTGTGAAGAGGCTGAGGTAAGGAAGCACTCCGGAATCAGCCAATTCAATTACGTGATATTCAGTATACAGATTAGTTGTTGGCTTTGTTTCATGCTTTCTAAGTGTGATTATTTCACAAGCAGTTTGGGCAAAATGTCTTGCTCCAAAGTTTTACTCCGGCTTGTACTAGAATGTTGTGCAGTAACATTTCCTTTTGCTGGGTTGAGTAGACAGTGGCAATGAAGTTCCTTCATTGAAACAATTTGACAAGCACATTTCTGCAGGAACTTCCGATACACCATTCCCCTTTTCTTCGGTTTATTCAAAGTTCGGTTTATTCAAAATATTGCCTCGTTAGAATCATACTGAGACCACTTTTAACATAAACTTCGCTCAAATAAGCTGTTTAATTAGGAAAAAAAGGGTATGACCATGCAACCTACTAGCTCATTTCCCGCAACAGAACCTATGATGTCATACCAGCCAGCTCTGTGATTGGCGGAGGCCGGCAAAAGCAAACGCAAATTAAGCAGAGCTTATAAGCTTGCCGAACGAGCTATTTGCACTTAAATTTAGGGCGCATTCTTTTTAAAGCAGTCAGAATGGTGGGACAAACAGTGGAAGTTACGAAAGCACACGTAAACATAGAAGTACTGATGCGCACTGCTGTTGGTACTGCGTGCACTATGCTTGGTTTAGCTGAACAGGACTGCGGTGCTTTGGGGTTGTTTCAGACGACACTGGCTGATTGACGCAAGCAACGGTGTCTTACGTGACCATATTTGTCGAGCGAGCACTAGGTTTCACAAAACAATTATTTTCTCCCTGAACAAAAACAAGCCAGGTTTTAAATACGGTCAAAAACAAACTAAAGGCAGAAAACGGATTTCCGTGGTATGGTGGCGCCTTGTAGCTCCACTAACGGTAAACAAGGCTTCGGAATCGGCTGCACAGCGGTCGGTTCCTGTGATGTCATCGCAGACCACGAAAACACGATTTAGCGGGAAAATCAGAATTTTACCTTAAATTGAATAAATCTCAGTGAATAAAACATCGTCTGCATCCGTACAAGCACTGGGGGCACCGTAAAACACGAAATCTTTCGAAAAAAATGAACTTGTATTTTGTCCTTATGGCCCCTTTAAGGTTGCTTTCTCTTAATTAAAAAAATGGGCTGAATCAAGTAAAGCCAAATCAAAACAGCGCTCCAGGAAAAACACAAAAAGTGCTTTATGTGCTGCTCACCAAGGACTGAAGCACCCTTGGTGGGCAACACAGGGCACAGTGGAATGTGGATAGACAATATGCCATACCCTAAATTGAGATTCTTGTAGGCCAAGCGAGAGGCAGACACAGAACGAGACGAGAGATGGGACGAAGATGAGCGCTCGTCCTCGTCCCTTCTCTTGTCTCGTCCTGTGTTTGCCTCGCGCTCAGCCTACAAGAATGCATCACCAACAAGCCCAACTTTACACTCTTGCCTAAATTGAGATGGCTTGCATATGTTCGTGACCTGCCATTGAGCAAAGTGTGAACACACTGCACTTTAGGTACTAGTAAATGTATTATACATACAGGCTGGCTGTGTTTTAAAAGATAAAAACCTCACTTGCTTTCTCTCGATATCGCAGAAAATATTGATTGTCTGCAACATTTTTTGTATTTTCAGGAGTGAAGATGAGCATCAGTTGATCGCACAGTATTGTCATACTTTGAGTGGGGAACTTCCAGGGTCTATGGTGAGAGAGATACTTTCTCCTGTTGAAGTTTTGACACTTGTGTCGTGTACTGTATTTTGCATGTATAACCCGCACCAGTAGCTGAAAAATTTCGAGGAGGGGGGCGTGCAGTTGGGGTGTGGGCACAGGGTAATAGAAGAATATTGCCCTGAAATTCAGCGTTTGTACAGTTTGTGCTGTGCTGTGATGCATGCGTCGTCACCAATTGTCCTTGCCATGCTGAAGTGGGATTTCTTTGCTGCATTTTTTCTCCAATAATGGGCCCTTTACATGCAGGCAGAAGTTTGATAACCATGAATATGTTTATTATCTGAATAAACATGACAAATGCTGAAGTATTTCTTTTTTACGAAAATCGAAAAGTTGTGTCATGCGTTTTAGTGGCGAAGGTAATATTTTTCATTGTTTTTCTCGAGACTTGATGTGGGGGTGCAGGTTATACGCAGGGTAATTTATGGTCTCCTCGATTCGGCTACACTTTCTGCACTAGTTCACAAAAGTGCCGTGCAGTGCAGCGCCAGTTCTTTCGCATGCTACACCTTGCACGAGACGAGAACTCGCACAGGGGCTAGTGCAGAAGTGTAGAAGAACTGGTACAGCACGGCGTCAAATCGAGGGCCGAAGTGCAGGTGGCGCAAGCTGCACTGGTAAATCGAGTGCGCGAGTGCGGCACAGCCTGAACTGGTGCAGAAAGTGTAGCCAAATCGAGGAGACCATTATATGCACAGAAATATGGTATGTGTATTGAGTGTGCACATTTCTACACGTGTATGCGCATGCATGTGAATTCTTTGCAGACCATGACATAGTTAAACTACTATGCAGCTGTTTACTAATTCTTTATTGGCATTTAGTTTAACTACTATGCAGATCCTTACTGTTTCTTTAGTGTCATTTAGTTATTAAACTACTATGCAGCTCTTACTATATTGTTAGTGGCATTGCTGTATCTTGTACCCAATGACAGACCACCAGGGAGGGTAGAACTGTCATTGTTTCTTTCTTCATTCATTTTTATTTAGTTTGTCAGCTATGGCTTCACCATGCTTCCTTGATCAAAGAGAATGGCGTGTAGCACACAAGTCATGCAGTTTGCAGTGCCTTAATATGGAAAAAGAAAAAAATCAAGGGAATGCCTAAGTTGAGGCATTGGCTTTTGCCACCTTCTTTCTTTCTTTTTAAATATATTTGTCGTGCTGCTGAGAGGAGAAACTGCTGTGCACTAACATGTCTTCTTCCCACACCCCTGCCATGGTGCAGTGCAACTCTTCCTTGTTCCTACAACCACGGAGCCCTGCTCAGGTGATAGCAACCATCGATGCGGACCAAAGGGACGAGCTGGAACTGATGATCGAGGAGCTGGAGGAGGAGAACAGGTAAGCACTAGACGTTAGTCTGTGCTCTCCCCCCCCCAAATGCGCAAGGTGGCAGGGCAGTCAGCTGACGATTACAGAATGGGCCGGAAAGTGGAGTCTGGTGTTTGGGGCTGCTGCACTTGTATACCAGCTTTGATGAACTTAACCTCTGTGGATTATCTTGAAAGAGTTCTACTGTGCAGGCTACTTTATGCTTACCTTTCTGAAAATCCGTGCCTTGTTTAGTTAGCAGGTTTGGTTTTTGTGATAAAATGACAAGAAGTCGGTGAAGTTGTGATTACATTGACTTGACGAAGCAAAATTTACCTCACCCCACTTCCCGAAGAAGCCAACCCATTTAGACACTTTTCATATTCCCAGTTAAAAAAAATTTGCTAAACATGCTGTATTTGCACAATTTTAACGTGCACCCTTTTTTGCTAAATGTTGCCTTCAAATTTACGTGCGCGTTACAATTGGGCCCGAAACCAAAATAAACTTCAAAGTGGCCAGCAACACTACTACAAACATGAACTCCTCCCAAAATCCAACTCCATCCAATGGGAAAAAATACGTCAACATAACGTAAGTAAATTTTGGCAAATCCATGCCTCTACAAGTGTGCTAAATTAGCTGCCACACTTTTTTTTTTTTTTTTTTTTGCTGATGCAACTAGCATGTCACGCCCAAAATTATGAAGTTCAGGGCATTTGAATTTGCAAACACTTTAAATGTCCCCGATCTATCTTTATTTCCAGCAAGAGCTACCTAGATAAATAAGTTTATAAGTCACAAGTGATTTTTGCTACGACATTTACATGCGTCAAATAAAATGTCTTCGGCCAGGTAGGTGGTGTCATAACTTTTACAACTGCTCGATAGAATCGGTGTCAAATTATTTCCTCCGATTCCCCTCCATAAACTTACCTGCACGTTTCAATCGGAGGTGCGTTGCAGTCGTGTAAATATGGCAATCTATTTTGTTCACGTGCCTTAGTTGATTAAAACTTATGTGTCATTTGTGCCAGAGCTGCTGCAGTTCCTCCGAACTCTGCACGCACGGTGCTATTATCCGCTACGGAAGCATTCCTTTTCCCCCCTTTCGACCATGTCCCTCCCTCCCTGCCATTGCAGGCACCTGCAGGCGGAGTACGAGCGGCTGCAGGAGATGCAGAGTGTGGGCGGCGGGGGCCTGAGCCCGACGCCCAGCCAGCTGGAGGAGGAGGCGGCCCTGAGCCCCAGCGGGGGCAGCAGCATCGCCAGCCGCGACCAGGAGATGCTGGCCGAGGCCAAGCTGCTGCGCCAGCACAAGGGCCGCCTCGAGGCACGCATGCACATCCTCGAGGACCACAACCGGCAGCTCGAGGCCCAGCTGCAGCGCCTGCGGCAGCTCCTCGACGAGGTGGGTACAGCCCCACCCCACACCCGAGGGTCTCCTACTTACGCGTTCTAGCATGGTTGAGACGCTGTGCTGCTGAGCCCGAGGACCCGGGTTTGATCTCAATCACGGTGGCTGCTTTCTGATGGAGGTGAAAGCGAAAGCGCGCGTGTGTACGAGATTTCGGCGCACGTTAAATCCGGAGCCCTCCACTACGGCATGCCTCATAGCCCAGGTGTAGCTTCAGCTCATTAAGCACCACAAGGAAATCACTGTATACTATACTTTGGTACAAGTTAACAACAATGTCTCGCATAGTGCAGTCTAAGCTCGTCACAGCAGATCCGGTAACAACGGACTTCCGGTTACAACAGATCATTTCTGTGTGCTTGTTTGGTCCCCGTGCATTTTAAGTGGAATCCACTCCGCTGATAACAGACCCAGCTATAGTGACCAGGCAGCTGGACGGGTGGCGCCGCCCCTCAGTGCTTCTCTCATTACTGGAATGGGCCATCACAGTGAAGTGCACAGCATTTCATTATTTTTGTCACGTTTGCGTTGGTGCTTCTAATGTTTAGGTGTTATTGTGAGCGGATAGATATGTCTGGTGAAACGACGTCCATACAAATGTGTTGGGTTGTTGGATGCAGTAAAAGCCACAGAAACTCGTGGGACGCTTCTAAAGTTGAGTACGCAAACCTCATTGGTATGGGCAGTTCACCTTTTGCGGCCCTGCCTGGTTCCACCTGCGTTGAGTATGAATACTAGTACCGTATTTACACGATTGTAGGTCGACCCTTTTTTTTTCAAGTTTGACAATCCAATGTTGGGGGGTTGACTTAGAGTCGAAATCAAACTTTGTGCCACTTGTAACAGCAAAAGAAATGAGAAATCAGGGGTGCTACAGGCTGAGGAAAGCGGAACACCCTCATTTCTATGGTTATGGTCAAAGCATAACGTTTACCATTGCATACATTCTGGCTTCAATAAAGGTGATGCCGACTTCGGAAGTTGGCATTCCCGACCTGTGCCCTTTGTCCACCGTACCTAGAGCAACTAATCTTCCACCAGCGCATTTGGAAGTGTACTGAGCGTGATATGACTGTGCCTACAGCGCTGTGCATTGATTCAAGGGATTCGGTACTACTCATTTTGTTTATTAGAGATGAACAAAACGCTTCTTGAATGCGAGTAACGTACTCACGACTCAAAGGAAATCGCGAGCGGCCACGTCTGTCAGCCGCCATGTTGTTTGTTTTGATATAAGGCAGCAGTGGACCCTGCCGGTTGCTTCCATGGTTGTCATCTCGCAGTGAATGTGTTCTTATGAATGTGTTCTTATCTGTTACGAGTGCCCTGGGCCTGAAGCACTGTCACGGCGCTCATTCACACCAGCGTTCAAACAGGTTGCTTTCTGCGCTCTTTTTTTTTTTTTTTTTTCGGATATGCAATTTTGGGGAGAATCAACCTACATTTGAGTCGACTTACAATCGTGTAAATACGCTGTTAGCATTCATTTTACCAGTCTAAATCGCAACGGTTTCCTCACCAGCCTGGATGGCGGGACAGCTGGGTACAGTTTATTTGAAGAGAGCAGCACTTATGTTCGAGTTCCATGACTGTGTGGCTGTGGGAACGTTGTGGCAGTTTACCAAAACACGTAACAAAAGAAAACAAGTCACCCAATTTAGGTATTGATAGCCAAGTATGGCAAACACCGTCCATCGCAGGAAACTTAAAAAAAAGATAAAAAGAAAACATTTTGAAGATAAAGTAATGAAATCAAAAGTTACACTTAATCGTGGCTTTTATGCATTTAATAATAATAAAATAAGAAAGAACTGAGATTGAATGGTCGAAATCACAAAATCATTAACTAGGCAAAGAAAAAAATTAAAGATGCTGTTTGAATTGACATGTTTAATTTCCTAAGAAAACACAAGGCTGGTTAAACGGGGAAGCAGCGTAAGAATTTTTCCACATGAAGCAACAATTCTCAAAATTTCTGCTGCTTTTCCAAATTTCTGAGCCCTTCGCTTGAATCCCAAACTTGCAAAGTAGTCTAGCACATGCAGTGCAGCTTGTTTTTCATCAGTATCCATCATCATCAGCTTGTTTTTTATCAGGCAGTATTCCTCCATTGGGCAACACCTCCTCCTAAATTGAAGGAGGCATTGCCGAAATGGCGCTGCAGCAAAATATTGTGTGGGATTAAGCCACTTGGGGAATGGTACTCACATTGCGACAGTTCACAGGATTTGTCGAAACAGCATGGGGGCAAGAGAGCACTGCGGCAAAACACCATGCATCAGAACGCACGAAAAGAGGGCACTTTTGTTACGACAGCACGGAAACGACAGCACGGAGGCAACAGTACAGAGACAAGTGCCCACACCACCAGTGGGCACTTGTCTAAACTGCAGACGACAAAGTAACCATGTGTCAAAACAGCACAATAGTAAAAGAAAGTGCGTGTGATAAAACAGCACATGTGCAAAAGTAGCTATATCTCAGATGGAAATAATTTCATTTCCAGCTGGATTATTGCAATGGAAATTTCAGGTAGGAAATATTCGAGCTTGAAAAGAACGTTTCCAGCTAGAAACTATGGGTGAAAGTTTCGCATTTCTAGCTAGAAGTTCCCAACTGCATTTTCATCTGGAAACGTAGAGCTTCCGGCTGCATCTCCAGGTGGAGGAAATTTCCAATTCCATGATCAAGCTAGAAATGCGGAATTTCCAACCGCATTTTCAGCTGGAGGAGATTTTTGGTTCAGCTGGAAACAAAGGTGTTTCCAGCTGGAAACAAAGGTGTTTCCAGCTAAATTTGTACTTTTCTGGGCTTTGGTTACATTCCCAGCTGACAAAAAAACAGAATTTTGTATTTTTCTCAATGATATAGGCCAGGAGCTCTGCCTGTAAGGACACCACTGAAAGCCCTCTAGCAGCACGTTTCCGAAGGAGCTGTGGAAAACTCAGAGCAGCCTCCCATTGCAGCTGCAGTTATTTGCTTCGCAAATAAACAATACATGATTACAGCTGGGTATATCCTGGCGAAAACTTGCTTGTGATTTTTCACCGCTGCAGTGGGTTCATTCTCCCACTCTTTTCGCTCGCAAGAGATAGCCTCTTGTTCTGACCATCGGTGTCCTGATCGCCCGACGTTCTCTCTCCCTCTCTCCTCCCCCTTTCCACCCCCACTGTAGCCGGCTCCTCGGGGCACGACGTCTTCCCTCTCGCCGCACAGCTCCCCGTACACGACACCCGGCCATTCGTTGCCCCGAAACCGGGTGCTTCAACCCGAGCCCATGTCTTCCAGGAACGGAAGGCTGCACGACCACGCAGGTAACTCCACTTTTCTGCTGCTACGAGCATTGCCTTGTCTCCTTAGAGGGCAGCCACAAAGGATAGGGCATGGCAAAGCTGTGTAGAGTAGTGCACGCGCGAGAGAGAGAGATAAGTGGCATGGCAGTCGCTTGATCTGCCGAGCTTCTGCAAGCTGAGGCACTCAGAGCCAACACACTGTGCTCGTTTGTGAGTTAGTGCAAGCTCACAATGTTATAGTACTAATTTATTGCAACTTTCCCAAAATGACGATGTGCCTTTTAGGTTCCTATAATCTTCTGCCGAAACTGCATGAATAAAGGCTTAGCTTTTGGCTGTTCTACTTTTAATTCTTATCTTATGTACAGCGTTAGTCGCGAGGGTAGTACTGTGATGGAGGATGCTGCTCCTAATTATCGGGGAAGCGCTTTACAGCTCCGCTCAGTGAAATTTTTAAAATATCTGCTCGTCAGCCCAGCACTGATAAACTGTGCAGGCAGTCTGTGAGCCAAAGTGGAGCCTTCATAAAAGAATAAAAACCTTTTTGCATGCTTTTTGTTTTCCACTATTCAAGTTTCGTTTTCGCTTTCTCTTTTCCTCTGGGTTATTTCGTTCTTGTGTAAAAATTATTTCCTGTTCCATCAGCTATAATTAAGTAGCTTCTGTTTGTGTGAAAACCCTTGTTTCTCTGTTTTGCATTTTGTTCTAGTAAGAGTTTCATTTCTGGTTTTTCTCTGCTTTCGTGATGCAGTGATATGTTTTGTTTGTTATGGTTAAAATGTGTTGTTCTGTCTGCCACTGTTCAGTCATTTCTGTTGTGTTGAAACCCTTACTTATCTTTACTTTGGTTTTGTTTGAGACAGCTGGTACTGGCATGCTGCAATTCAGATGACAGACGACTGCACAGATGACAACGACTGGCGACAATCAGCTGCTGCACCCAGTTTTCCTCCTCCTCCTTTTGCCCTTTTGGCTTTGTTGCATTGCTTATACCTGTTTTGTTCCTTTCAGTTCATTTTGCAGCATTTACTTTTCTTTTGAAAATTTTCAGCATAGACCCAGTGAAATGTCAGCAAGCTGCCTGTTGGATGGTTTAAGTTTGTGCCACAAACTGACTTGAAGCAATAGCATTGTGCTTGATCCTGCCAAATTAGTCACCGATCAGCTTAGTTTAGCTTAACCCATGGGTTGTATTGAGCTTGAAGGCTTCGGATAACAAAGGGTCTCGCTATCTCCCAAGGTGCCTCAAGCAAGGGCAGTTGTGGGTATCACGTGCGTGCAAATGCGGAACACACGAACTAAAGGGTGCCTATATTTCTCTTTTCTATGTCGAAGTTAGAAGAGAGTGGGGAGCGGAGCACACACAGTGTGGGATGATTGATTCTGTCTTTTTTTTTTTCTTTCTTTCTTTCTTTCTTTCTTTCTCGTGACCCTAAAACAATGCCCCAGCTGTGCCGGTCGACCAGTGGGCCCGCCAAAAAACCGCACTGTAAGCGGTATTGTGCTTTGCGCAACCACGTTTAAGCGGTATACAGTCTACGCCCATTACAACGGACCCTCTGAATCCGGAAAAAAACATCTGCTGTAGGCGAAGTATGCAGTATCCGACGGTGGGGGGGTATGAGCCCTAAAGTGCACCAATATTGCATATGCATAGTACATACACTTTGTTCTTTCTACACGCCTGCAGCACCTCTGCACAGTGTTCCCGCGAGGGCAAAGAATCGCGTAAACACCGTTTCCAAAGCTTAGCCCCGGCACTTGGAAAAGGCCTAGCGCATGCGGTCAAGCGTGTAAAGACGCATGACAGCTGAGCAAATAAAGCAAGAATCTAACTAGGCGCAATTATTAAGCAGCTATAAAACACCAGGCGTGGCCATCAGCATTAGCTAGGCTTTTTTAAATCCCCTCACGACGAGGCAGGTTTTCCCGAAACCGCTCGTCAAACAAATCGGATCGCTGCCTGACGTTCCCTCAAGGCAGCTTACACATTTTTAGCGATTTTAGTCTGGTCATTGAAACAGCTGTAATGAAATAATCTGATGACGGACAGCTGTAAAATCGAAAGTTAGACCTATAGTGAACTAGAATATAGTTATACCAGTTGGACTGCACACGGTTACTGGCAGACTGCACACAATGGATGGGGAACAACCCCCCTACTTGAGGCATTTCTTACCTTTTTCACCGAACGGAACGGGAACGATGCATGCGTGGGAATAATAAAACCCGAACTTTTAACCAGAGTTTTTTATTACATAAAAAATTCCCCCGCATTTCCCCGAGGGGGAGAATGTGAAAGTGCGAATGCACGGTTGTCGGCCCGCTTGCGGCGCTTGCGCTCGGCCCCCGCAGCCCACCGCCTCGCCGCCTTCTCTTCCATCTCTTCCATCGGGTTTGTAGTATCACGTGTACACCACGCAGTTATCAAGCCGCTATAACGCCGCTGAGTCGCCAACGCACGCCGCTGACGACGTAGTTTGAATGCGTTAAAGATATAAGGCGCGTCACTGACACTGATATCAGCGTCGCCTCCGTGGCTTGGTCGGTAGAGCGTCGCGCTGCGGCCGCAAAGTCCTCGGATCGAAACCTGGCGCCGGATGCTGTTTCTTTTTCAAATATAGAGGAGCACTGCGGACGCCAACGCCGCCGGCGGTGGATGGTTTGGGGTCGCTTATAAAGTGCATTCGCACTTAAAAGACTGACAAGGGCAGAGTCGCCTCCGAGTGCACCACTTCGAGTATTCAATAGCCCTGTTTTCAATCTCACCGGAGTCGCATTTATCGGCAGCGGCCTTGTTCTTGACGGTAGAGCAGATCGTCTGCTTAGACAGGCCTGTACTTCTGGCGATGTCGGCAGTTTTTCACCCATGTTCAACAGTGTTAATTACACTTAATTTATCCGACAGTGAAATCAGCTACCCTGCCGCTCATGCCAGTGGTCGCACAAAAAAAAATGCCACTGGCACTGGCTTGGCTTGGCTGCGCCAACGACCCGGCTGCCAGCAATGTTGCCAGACATAACAGTTTTCTTGCCAAAATAAACAAAGAAAAAGCACATCGGGTGCCGGCCCCGCGGAAGTCCGCTATAAACATTCAGTCGAAACAATTTTCGCCTAATATTTAGTCTGTTGTAGCCGATAGTCTGCTCTAGCGGGGTCCATTATGAGCGGAGTGGACTCCATTTAAAATGCATGGGGACCAGACAAACCAACAGAAATAGTCTGTTGGTTTGTCCGTTGTTGCCGGATCCGCTGTAACGAGCGTAGACTGTACTTATGCATTGAGTTCTATGGGAAGCCTACCGATGGCCAGAAAAACCCCCTTATATCCAGTCTCGCACTATACGTGGTGATGTTATATATGGTCTACACTGTATTTGCATTTTAAATTTGCAGTACATTATGTTTACATTATATTTCCACTACTTTCCTATTACTATTTACATTAGTACAAAAAGAACTACCGTAAAGTTCCAAGAGAATGCCCTCCCCCGAAACATCGCCCACCCCCCTTTAGGAGTGAAATATTCAAATTTCTAAAAGACCCCAAAGATCGCCCACCCCCTAAAATCTATTGCATTAGCGCTGATGAGTGAACAAAATAAACGCGAATCATCTATCCATGTGTTGATGTAGTCACTAATTTGTCCTTTCCGCACTTCACTCGAAAGTTCGCCCATCTGGCATTTTTTCTTTGTATCTCTGCATTTTGTTTGGCGGTGCCACCACTTTTTTTTTAAATTTTTCGCACCTGACCCTGAGGATCGCCCACCCCGTATTTTTCACTTGATACCTCTGTACTTTGGATGGGCGTGCTTTGGGAACTTTACGGTAATATCTAAAATTTATTTATTGCAACTTTTCTTAGTGATTTTTGGGCACTAAGATGAGGCGGAAATAAAACTAGCCTATTGGAATAATCTGAGTCTGGCTCATATTTGCGGACATCGGTATCTAAAGCTGGCCGTCAAATACACTGGCATTCCATGCCGTATCTGACGACTAGTGGTGGGTGCAGCATATGACATGGCATGCTGATATATTTGAGGGCCAACTGTAGGGACCATTCCACTAACTGTATATGACCGAGGCCCCGAACTTTAAGTAGGTCTGTTTCGGTTATTGCTTGCCACCATTGTTTTAACGCTAGTGCGTGCCCACAAACCAGTAATTAAGAGGTATATAACATAGGGTGGGCAAATACTCTTTGACACAAATGGTCTCTGGCTGAATGTATAGCCAGAAACTTGAAAGAAAAAAAACGCGGCATCTGCATTTCTGTTGTAGCTTCCTTTTAAAATCTTCTGGCAGGTTAGAATAGACAACCCTGTATGTTCACCTACCACCTACATAGAATTCACCTACCACGTGTCGCAAATTGCAAAAAAAGAAAATGTTTTTGTTCAGGGCTATGGGTGGCTATTTTGACTGCTCCTGCACATGTGCTAGTGTTTCGGAGTGTGCCGTCCCTTCCATCCCAGGCCCACTGTGTGGCCACTAATGCCCTTGAGGCGCTCTTCCACAGGTTTGTCGATGGGCATTCATCACCCAGGCAGCATGCTTCACACGGCCGCTTCGGGCCTCTACGCTCACAGCTACGCCGACTACAACGACATCGGCAGCGAGGATGACGACTTCAGTGTCTCCGAACTGGAGAGGAACCTGCACTTGTGATGAAGCTTCCCCGCTAGCGTGCGACTCGACTTCCTCGCAAGAATCGTGTTCTGTTTCGTGCCACCTGTGTACTGTACACATAGCGTCTTCGAAAAGACAGATTTCAAGACTTTCGTTTCTGTGGTGCACGTGTGGGCTGTATTCAAAGTGGACTGTTACACACAAGCCTTAATTTTCGCCTCCGTAACATTTCCATCCCTTCGTTTGGTCGGTGTGAAGTTGTGGCCACTTGATTTTTTTGTCGGGGGCTGCTTTGTTTCTTTGTAGTTTCAGGTTCCCACTCCATTGGTGAGGCCCATTATGCATATTTGCAAAGTTGCGTGAAAAAGTTGGGGCTCCAGGGACATAGCTTCATTTCAGTGCCCTAGTTTGCTCAGGTTTTGTTCCAGTTGGGCAAAAAGGAAAAAAAAAGACTGCAAACTTTTATGAATAACCACATTGATGTCTGGTGATGAGTGCTTGAAAAATCGAACTCTAACTTGAAGTCATTGTGATAAGTATTGTGATAAGTAGGCTCGGAACTGGCTTAAGTTAACCCAATGAGTCTCAATAATGATCCTGCTCACGTGTCCTCTTCAGGTGAAAAATGATTTCATAATGACTGTGGAATATATGAGGCAGTGTGAGGGAGTGTAACTGTGGAAGCGAAGAACACACCCTTGGCAGCTGGGAGCAAGAGGCTTGAAGCACTGTAGCTGCAGGGACACATCGGTGGCTTTGTCAATAGCATTCTAGGAATGAGCACTACCCTGGATGGGCTTGTATTATACTGCAGAAAGGAACACCAACAAAATAAGGTCGGTTAATGTTGCATATGCTGTGCTACTATCAGTAAATACGGAGCAAAGCCTTACTGATGCTTTTCTTGTTGTCTCGTTTGACCTGTCTTACGATCCACAACTAGCTTGACACCTAGTTATTACGTATTAATATTTTTATTGCACTTGAAGGTGGAAATGCATGTGCTATATGCTACGGCCATGTGCAGGTTCGAGTGAAGCAGTTCTACTTTTCCGATGTTCGTCTTCAGGTTGAGTGCCTTACTAACATGGTTTTGTTCCATGTCCTTTCAATCTTCGTTTGTGCTGTGACCAGCCAAGCTATTAGTATTACTTTTTAGGTCCGTATTGGATTTCTAGGCTAAGTAGCTCCTTTTCTTTTTTGTGAGTGGCACAAACCAAGCTAACGAAACTGTAAACAAAAGTAACAGAAGTAGCTGGAGTCTATTACGAGTCACGCCTCCAGAAATGCAACTTTTTCTTTTTAGTTCTGCTAGGAAAGGTATTATGTCCTCGGATTTCAGGCATAGCTTAGGAGTTGTGATGCAAATGGCTGCTTTTCTTTTTTTTTCTGGCGTGTACAAAAGTCAGCTAGCTGGACAGTTTCAACTCATTTCTTCTTTATTTTTCTGTTTGTTTATTTGTTATAGTAAGGGGGTTGTGCTCAACATTGCATGGTGGAGGACAGGATTTCAAGGAATCAGGCAGTGCTCAAGAAATCACAGCTCACTATGAATATTCAAACATGCTCGATGTTTGAATGTATTGTATTTCAATTATAGTAGTTTGAGGCCACCGCGGTTAAAGCTGAATAGTTAATAAAACCTGTTAAATACATTAATAATTATCAAGTACAGAATATTTAATGTAATTCAGACAGGCTTTAACTTTTTATTGTCTTGAAAACTTGGCTATGATGTACCCTTGATACCTTGCACTGTTTTCTTTTTTTATATATATATGGCATCAACTCTTTCTACCAGTCATTCCAATAATGTGCGCAAAACTAAATCTAATTGCTATGGGTAACACAATTGTAATGCTCACTTTTAAGTGCGGCATAGTTGTAATGGTTGGTTCAGAGAAGCAGTGTTAAGAAGCATGCCATCGGAAGCTCGACTTCGAAAGACTCTTTTTCTGTTCTTCCTTTTTGAGCTTGAAATGTAGAAATACTTATAGAGCTTGTTGGGAACTACGCGAATGTCGTCGTCTAACTTGATTCCACATGCGGGGAAGACGTGTACATAGAGTTTGAAATTTCTCGCGCTTTTGTACCTAATTTCCATGGCAACCCCCAGCCCCTGTTCCTACCCAAAGACGACGTGCTGTGTAAACTATTAGTGCATTTTGCCTTGCTCATCGAGCGACCATGGTTAAACATAGGAGGTACCCCGATCCTACGTATCGCAATAATTCAGCCTAAGTATAAAGTTCTTTTCCAATTGTATCCTCGCAGCCGGCACTGTAAAACGCGACCATTTTGTAACTTTGTACATTTTTCGCATGTGCCACGTACTACGTATTGGTAGGAGAATGAGTGTGTGTGGTTCCTGAAGTACCGACAGCTCAAGCTTGTCACATACATAGGGAGGCAGCGTTCAGTTGCCTGTAGGATCAAGCGTCTTTGCCGACCGAAAACAGTTATGCATCGTAGTTGTGTGTGTGTGTGTCTGTGTAGCTGCTGCGGCATTCCTTCTGAAAGGACTGCTGTGTCTAACAAATGCCCGTTTTGGGCTGAATATTGCTCGTGGAATGTTCGGAATTGTTATGTTCCTCCACTGCCTTTCCTTTCTGTTAACTTTGGTTGGCAGGTTGCAAGTCATTTTGAACTGCCCACATTCTTTAGACTTGGCCACTCTCTTCCCTTTACCAGCTGTCTTCAATTAATTTTTTTTTTTATCACTTATAATGCGGAGTCAGGACCTTGCAACTCCAACAGGAGCAACAAAAGCACGTGGAGCTTTCAGCACTGGCAAATCCTAGTGTACACCATTTTCTCCTGGTACTCTTTGTTTGTTAACATTGAATGTCCTATGTTAAAAAATATTCATTCACAGGTGTCCTAAAAGATACTGCCATACATTTGTTCTTGTTTCCCATGCCCCAACTCTTGTGTTATAAGAAACTTTCTCTACTTGCATTTCCTATTTTTTTTCATCACCTTATGTGTTGCTGTTTCATTTCTAGTCGGTTCTCCTCTTATTTCGAGCATTTGGTTGTTACTGAAATCCTTTGTTCTTTTGTTTCTTTCTTTGTTTTATCTTTTCGGTTTTTAGGTCAGAACGATGGGAGTGCAATTCATCTGAGCCCCATTGAGAAATGAGTGCCACTCCCATTCCCCTAGCCTCCCTCCTCCTTTCTGGACTGCGGCCCCTGTGTACAGGATCACGAGCCTTTTGTCGTCGTCTTCATCGCCTTCAAGCATCTGTGCTGCACATTATCTTCTTTTTTTTTCGTTCTTCGCTTGCCTGGGGACTGTTTCTGTGTCGAATCGTGCTATTCCATTCATCTTCACCTGCCAATGCCTGCCGTGAGGAGACGAATGTGCATTTAATGCTGTCACTTTTCAGACCAGTCATACGTCAGTGCTTGTCCCTGGACACGAATCAGTTTGCATCGAGATGATTTGCAGCTGCACGGGAGTGTCTCAGCGTCGAATGCGAAACGATAAACGTCGGAGGGTGAAACGTGCAATTTTCTAAGTTCGTAACGAGCTGCCTGCTTGTGTATACAACAGCTACTGGTGCTATTGTAGTGTCAGAGCTCCCTTTTTTTACGGAAATCACTCTGGGCAGTGCGTTGAGAACTACTTAAAAGGTGGCCGAAGGTGTATTGAGGTGGGTTGGCATTGTGTCTTGGCCTTTAGTGTTCTCAGGGGACGTTGTTGCTGTTTCGTTCTTGGTTTTTTTTTTTTTTTTCCTTTTCTTTCACGGGAATATTTTCTTTTTATATATATATATATAGGTTTTATACCTGCTGGAAATCATTAAAAAGCCCAGCAATAGGTTTTTCCTTGCAGGAGGAAGTGCTGTTTTATGCTTATTATTATTTTTTTTTAGTGACAAATGTTTAAGAGCTGCACTGAAAACCTCTTTGTGTTCTGGCTGTAATTTTTAAGAGATAACTGTAGGATGTAGGCACGATGTAACGCACAATAATGCAGTTTTTGTGATGTATTCTCACCCTTACAGTATTGATGATATTAGTGATACCGAAACCTATTATCACTCATTGATACATTTTTTTCTAAAATCGCGTAACTAAAATCTAATTTCCCCACACATATTTTGACTCTTTAAGGTCTGGCAAGTTAAGAAAAGAAGCAGTAAAAGATGACCCGAGTCAACCTCATATAAAGTTCCAAATTTTTAGTTTTTTCCCTATAATTGTGCATAAGGGGTTTTCTCCTGTTCTGAATCGCTAAGGTACTGAGCCTTTTCTTACTTTGCCACTTCACTCACTAACAAAACTGTTTTTTTTCTTTTTTTAAGCTTTTTTACAGGGTGTAGATGGTGTATGAGCTTTTTAGCAGTGGCAGCTTTTTATTTCTCTTACCCAAGGCAGCTGTGAGCATTCATGCAGCTGAGATGTCATATCATTTTGGTAGTTTAGTGCTGGTTTAAGGCAGAGCCTACAGATTTATACGGAGACCGTATATCAGAAGCAGCTTTACGTCATGGCAAAATGTGTGTGCCATAATATATGTTTTGTTACTGGGCTCTTTGCTGCACCTATACATATCACACACTTCCACTATTTTCCAGCAAATGACTCTGTCGAGTGGTGAAGAACGAAAAAAACGTGTCTACTAGCAGCGATGGCTTGTGTGTGTGTTAAACCAGCTTGCTGTTTCTCTTTTCACATTCTACACCAAATGCCATCTGTTTCCTTCAGTTTGACCTGACTTAATTAAACGACTCTGTTCAGTTCCGGTGTTGTATAGCGAAAAAAATGTGCTTTGCATCCCCAAAGGGCCTTTACACAATACTTGGCATGCAATGTAATTGTCTCCATGACTAGGTGTATCTGTAGATGTTGCAGATAGGCAGATTGATGAAGCCACAATTGAGGTGTAGAAACCTAGACTTAACACGTAAAGTTTTTCAAAGCAATGTACTCTTGTTACACTTTTCCAAGCTACATTGTGAAATCGAAAGAGCCCCAAGTGCTCTTGGCTTTGGCGGGTGAATGAATCGCGTAACTGGCGTGTTGCGCGTGTGCTGTTTGCTCGAGTTGTGGGACTGACTGTCCACCGACACAGTGTGATGGGGACGATGAGTGGTCATTTTAGCATTACTGTGCATATCAGACTTCCATTCTTGTGAGCCATTGTCACGTTCTTTTTTCTTTTCTTTCTTTTTTTCGAGCTGCATTGTTGAAGCACGTTCTATACTGTCTCATCTCTGTTGCTCTTCAAACTTCCATTGTACAACTCGACAGATGTATGCATCGTATGCGAGTACTTTTTATGATGATGAAGCAAAGAAATAAATGATGCAGTTAGATGAAGTGTTGTGCTGTGATGTTTCATCCGTTTCTTCTAGTTTGCTGGAGTGTATTAGTTTGAAAACTAGCATCTTGGCAAGAACCCCAAAGACAAAGAGACCAGCGACGATGATCGGCCGTGGACACGAAGCACAAGTGTGATGCCCGTCAGGACCGCGAATGTCGGGAGGCAAAAAATGGAAGCCATTAGCATGGCTACAATCCCACTGCACACTTCCCCGGCGTGGCGGTGCGCTCTGAGCGGGAGTTTGTGGCCAACCTATGGAGTCCCGCTGGTCATCCATTTTCAGAGTGGATAGGCACTGCCCTTTTCTTGAGGTTTGGGTCAGCACTGTTGCATGTCAACCAGATAGTGCTGGACTGAGTAAAATCATGCACCCTTCCATCTAACGATGGCGATGGTTGGACGCAAAGCTTTCTCGTGAGAGATTCGTCTGTTGAAAGCTTCGCTATAAAAAAAAATGAAACCCTAAAGCAGGCTTCACCTGTGAAAGAGTATATTTGAGGCAAAGTACACTTTACAGGTGGAAGTTGGCTTTTCTGCAGTGGGTTTTAAGGTGGACTACAGACGCCATCAGTGAGGCATGGAAAGTTTTACGTTTCGACTGTGTCAGAATGGCGCATCACATAAATGTCACCTCCATAAAGCAAGGGACCCAAGTTCGATTCCAAGCACAGGAATCATTTTTTTTATCATCATCATAGTCCCAGAAAGTTTGCTTTCCTGTGGTGGGTTTTGAGGTGGACTACAGATGCCATCAGTGAGACAGAAAGCTTCACTTTAATACCGTACAAGTCTAAACCCGACAGTGCTGCGTTTAGTCGGAAAAAACGGTTCCGACCCATATGTGTACGTTCGCACAGGCCGAGTCAGAAAGCTGTAGAGAAGACTAGCCCTTACAGCGCCAGGTTGATTCAATTAAGGTCAACCAGTGTTCTCTACTCCACCAGCCCATCTGTTCACATGTTGAGTGGATAAGCTGCAGGTAGAAGGACCAGCCGTTCCTGCGACTCGCGGAACTGCCCCATATGGGGGCTTAAGATACGAAAATCTCCAGAAATGTCCCGTATGAATAATGATACTAAGGTCACTTGTTGGGTCAGCCGGCAAAATCCCATGTTTTTGGGGTGAATGAGCCAACGTTAAGTATTGGAGAGTGCACATTGTCATAATTGGGGACCGACGCGTTTCATTAGGTATAGCACGAAAAGACGTCCTCAAGTCTAGGAGCAGCACGCGGGGGCATGCTGCAAGGGTGACTATCGCTAGCCACTTGGTTCGGGAACTGAGCGGGCAGTCACGGGGCCGCCTTTATTGCTCGCGGCAGCGCCACAGGGGAGATTTTTTAATAGCACGGCAGCATGCAGACGCTGTACATTGCGAAAACTCTCTCCTAAGAATATAAAGTAAGTCTGTAGTTAATCTCTCATTGTGCTGTGTGAACGGCCCCCCACCCCCTCACCCCCCCCCTGCAAGTCAGCGTCCGCATTTAGCTAGAGGAAATGGACCTCTCCCTGTATGTGAACGCCGTGACGTCACGAAGCGCACGTGCGTGACGGGAAAAACGTGGTACGGCGCCTTCGGCGACGCTGCTCGGCTACCTGCTCGCTACACTGCATGCTCGCGGCGACCCGAGTTTTCTTTTTTTTTTTTTTTTTGCAAGTGAGGCATAAAATTTTGGTCTCTACTTTCGGTCTAGAATCGCCTACGATCCGGAAGTCACGTGATACAAATGACGTTTTATCTCTGAGTAAAACAATAATCAAGAAATCTTATGCAACATCAGTTACAAAAAAAAAATTGGCTCCAATCACGCTGTGAAGGTGGTTGGAAAGCAAAGCTTTAAACGACACCCACAACAATTGCCCATGCGACGTCACTTGAATTCACACACGTGGCTCTACAAGGAGTGAAACCAAAAATTCTGCCAGCCGTTACCTGGAATTCGCGGGGGCGGCGTCCCGAACGCAGCAGCAGCGTCGGCCACGGCCAGGCTAGAGCGGCCGACGCCGCCGCTGTACCCCGGCCATGAGTCGGGAGAGAGAAAACGGAGATGAGCGTCTTTCGAAAGGCGAGACAGCGGAACGTAGCCATCCTGATGTGCTAGCTTGGGGCTTCACCACCGCGCGACACAAGCGCAGACACCGAAACAGTTCGGCATGTGAGCTTATTGATTATCAATTATACCGATTTAAACTAAGTAGTTTAAGAATTTCAGAGCCAATTGCTGGTTTCGCCTTTTGTAACACCTCTTAAAACAACCGAAGTGGTAATTACCAATTTAGAAAACGGAGTCCCATTCGTGGCAAGCAGTGCGCAAAATGTTGCGTTTCTCTAGCAGCCAGATGTCTGTATATGGTCTCTACATTTTGTTTTGCCGTACGACCACTTGCCGTATGTTTGCCGTACGACCACTTAATTCCTTCGTGTGCGGGTTACCCTGTACGTGCTGTCGAACAAGTCAATCAAGCCGTGCGGAGGCACCGCGCAATGGGCGCGAAGCTGCAGCAAAACAGGCCCAAAACAACCGTCGCTAAAGCAGACGACAAAGCCGTACCGCCGACGCCGGCGAGCAGGCACTTCCGCGCGGGGAAAGAGCTGGGTAAATTCGCCGCGCCATCTCCAGTGTGCTCCGTGAGTGAAACCCCCCGCCGCCTCCGATCGACGCTATGGGAGTTTGTTGTCCCGCACGCCATGAAAGAACCGTTGGCTGGTAGAGCCAGAAAGCTTTGCTTTAAAGGGACACTGAAGTGATTTGTAAACATTGCGGTATCTAGCGCAAATTGTAGTCCGGAGTCCATGCATAGGGCATGTTTCGACCACTCTGAGTGCGTTTACGCGAATTTATTTAGTAAAAAATCAATTCGAAAATGCTGTCCTCCTCTCTGCATCCTCGCCCATTTTCTGTGCCGTTTTCGTGTGACCACAGGACGAAGCTTGCGCTACTACACGGCTCGCAGACCTTCCGACAGAGTCAGTCGGCCCAGCGTTTAGTCCGCCGGCCGCCGACGGGTCGTCGCAATTCGTTCGCTCAAGTTGAAGCTAAGCCACGACACGTTTGTGAATGGAAGAATTTCCCTTTCTTTACTTTGTTAGTTTGCACACTGTATCAAGCTCCAAATCCAGGTCGCTCCATACAAGCGCACATGCGACGCTTCGCTGACTGGTACGCTAGTAGCAAAATCTAAGGCCACTTGAAGGCGGGATAAAAGTCAGCTAAGTCAATATAGGTACTCAACTGAAACTTTTACCGTACAGCGTTAAACTAGGGTGCAGGAAACACTTTTTTGCGCTTGGAAAACAAGCACAGCGGTCAGCATCACGACCACACATCTGGGAACGCTTTTCCGTCTAAGAAATAAATTTGCTTAAAATAAAATAAAATAAATAAAATAAAAATCAAATAAAAAGAAATAAAAAAAAGATATTGTGGAAATTTGGGGGACGCTTACAGCACGAGCGCTATACAACAAATAGTCACTTAAGTTGCTTGAAATGATAAAACTAAATAAAAGTGTAAACTGGCTATAGATTATGTACCTCATATTTCCTACCCCGTCATCGCTGGCCCGTGGCCGAGTGGTCTGGAGCGCTAGGTTTGGTATTTTGCAAGTCGCAAGTTAGCTTGTTTTACCACCATAGACATTTGTCGTGCAAAGTGTTGACTGCCCGGAGTATTTGGAAACTGATTGGATTTTGTTTTTTCTGTTTTTCGGGCAGCGCTGTTACCACTAGTCGCTGCGTGCTGATATGTGGCTTTATAATAAATTCTCTTCTCAGTTCGTATCCCAGAGAGTAGATTCCTTTTTTTTGTAAGTTGATTTTTTTTTTTCGGCCGATGTTTTCTATACTGAGTTGACTATTAGGCCGTAACGTTCACTGCTTCACGAGCGAGTTCGCAGAACGCGCGCAGACTCACACTGACGCGCTAGCAAGTTCTCGTTAGTGTGCTGTTGCTATAAGCACCGACTGCTTGCGGGCAGTGGGCACAGGCCAGAATCAGCAGACCCTTGGCCTGGTGCGAACACGCTTTTTACGATACAGGCATGAGCTCCGAATATGGGGGAAAAGCGCATGGCATTTGAACGTCAGCGGTTACACGGAGGGCGTTCAGCCACTGCGTAGACCTCGGCTGGTGATTGCTACGATTCCAAACCGTCCTGGGAGGCTTATCTTAGGCATTTTACAGCCGACAACATGGCAGAAACGCAGCATAGCGATTATTGGGATATCCAGAATGCCCATCCAACGATAACGTCGGCTGTCAAGCATGTTGTTTTACAGAACCGAAACCGAAACTTGCTTGAATGCTAATTTTGGACATCGTCCAATCACGGTGCACCTCCTCCCGACGTCACAGCCTTTAGTTGCTGCGGCCGCCGCAGTCTGCGCCTGGTAGTTTTTCTTCTTTCGGGCTTCATAAAATAATTACCAACTTGTCAACCGTATAAACGATGAAAAGTGTGCTAATTTGAGCCAGTCTACGCAGTGCAAGCAAAAACGAGAGCCTCACAAATTCACTTCAGTGTCCCTTTAAAATTTGTGAAACACTTAACTCAATCTCGTTTCGCGAACAAGCGAGATATCACGTGACTGCGGTGATCATCCATTGCCAAGCGTGATGACGTCTCCATGTGTCGTCTGCTCAACTCAGCTACCAGAAGAACCTAGCTCGTGAACAACGCTAATTAATGCGCGTCATTTCAAAAGAGCGTCAGCCAGCTTCAAAAGCGGCTGCAATCCATGTGTCTAGGGAAGAGTGTGGGAAGTAGTGCAACTTCGCAACTTAGCCTGCTCAAGTGGCACATGACTGTGGCTCTTTCATTCGCAGATACTACCCCGGAGTCCACTAGAATAGTCCTACCTGCTGACCCAGCTCAACCAACTTTGAAGCTGTTTAGGAGAGTCGCTGACCAGCTGAGCAGAGATAGAGAAAGAGAAAGAGGAGTTCACCGAAACGATCTTGTGCGGTACAGTGAATGTGTCCACTGGACTCCGATGGGTGGAAGACTTACAAGGTTTACAGAGGAGGAGGCATAAACGTTTATTGATTCCTAAGGGGAAATTGAGCGGTGGATGATTTTCATTCTGGTAGCGTTGATCATCCAGGGTAGGTGGCGTCCTTAGTCCAAGATGTCATTGCCTTCAGCTGCTTGTCTGGCCCGGATCACCAGGCCGCCTGGTCATCCAGGACCTCGCTGGACAGCAGGGTCTCCCACAGCTCAGTCGATGACGTCAGAACCTCCGGAAGTTCCTTCACACCCTTGCACTCCCACACCATGTGGTAGAGAGTGTTGGGGGTGCCGCAGAATTTGCAGTCGTAACTGTAGAGACTGGGATGAATCATATGCAACTGTGAGGCGTGCGGGAAAGAGATAGCCTGGAGCCTTCTTTGGTGAGTTGCTTCTTTGGTGAGTTGTGGATAAGGAGGTGAATAGTTCCGTCTGCCCAAATGTAATGTTTCGATATGTCCCTCGTGCGTCGTGGTTATATGCGTCGGTTATATGCGCAGCGCGCCCGATGGAGACGAGACCGCGGAGAAAGAGAGTGCCGCGGATATGACGCAACACAATCCAACACAATCCACTTTAATCCAATCCAAATCCAAGCCAAGCCAATCGAATCCAATCCAATGCCCCTCGCGAGAGAGTGTTCGCTATCGGAGAGGAGAGGCGGATAGTGCTGCGGACAACAACGGACGCACGTGGACAACAACGGACGCACGCAGGAAGGACAGGGCCGCCGACAAGAGATGCTCTGAGCGTCGCATCTAAAAACTTTTTTCGCGGAAGGACACTGAAGGTGACCTGAAAACGGCTCCACCCGTGGCAACAATAAAGTTTTTTCTGATCTGATCCGCGGGTGAGGGGTTCGCAGACCCCCGAAACGCACCCGACTCCCCCCCCCCCCCCCTCCGGCTTCCGCGGACCCCCTCTTGAGAACCACTGCCGTGTGCAGTGGCCATGCACTCCCCTTCACCTCACGTCGCAAGTGACGAGACATTTGTGATGACGTGTTAATTAAAGGATTTCGCCGGTCAAGCCTGTAAAAGCTGTCTAAGGAAGCCGCTGTGTACTGTTTACTAACTAGCACAGTTCGGTAATCGCGCTGACAAGTGCAGCCGAAGTGATGTTAAGTTCAAGTGTTAGTTTCTACGAGGACGCGGGTTGGATTCCCAACCGCGGCGGCCGCATTTCTGACGGAGGCGAAAAGCAAGAACGCCCGTGTGTACGAGATTTTGGCGCACGTTAAAGATCCCCAGGGTGTCAAAATTAATCCGGAGCCCTCCACTACGGTGCCATCGTCTGCGTTGCGTCGGCGCGTTAAACCCTACAATCAATAAATCAGTGTTAGTTTCTCCTGGCGAATGTAAACTTTTGTAGCGACGGACAGCGGCTAGTGGCTGTGCAGTTAAACATTAGCCCCAATTTTTTCTCCCTCAGAATAAGCGTCTAATTGAAATAAGTAAGGCCTCGTCATAAAGAACTCTCTTTATTTGAATTGTTTCGTGGGTCCCACCGCAGTGAATAGAGATCATATACGCTTTTTACGAAGTGTTGCGTATAACGAAGCCAGTTTCCTGGACTGAGCACTTCGGCACATCGGGGCTTTCCTGTAGCTGAATCCACTTACGAAATAAGTTTCACTGAAAAGAACTTCAGTAACTATTAGAAATAATTGATTAAAATTCTTGCTAAGGAAGCATAGTGCAGGATAAAGCTGTGCGCTTAAGGTTCTTCGGTTTTGTGATTTATAACAACAATGCATAAAATCAACGAGGCATAAAAGCAAGGAGTGAAAAAATCCGCAGCGCTAAAATTCATAAATGTTCTTGCATGAAGTACTCCATGAAACTGTGAGCGCCGGAGGTACGGAAGAGCTACGTGTGACATATATTTATCGGGGTGACTACATGTGTGTCGTAATGTGTCAACTCAAGTACCTTGCATAAAAAAGCGACATTTTATTAATTTTATACGCGCACCAACGCATGTTGATTTTTTTTTTCTTTTTTCCCCACCTTACTAGTTTCCACCAAGGGCGTACCGAAGATCGTTCAGGTCTGTTTGAGCGACGAACAGTGTTTTCGAGACTTCGGAGTCGGAAACAAAGGAGCAATGTCCGAAGCAATGTTCAGAGCTACGCAGACGTGATGAATGTAAAAGTATCGTTCCAAAGAACATGACACTCCGGACACTAACACGGATATAAGTCCGTTGGCACCCCCTTCCCTCTTTGCACAGAAAGAAGAAAAGGAGGAAATTCAGGGAGATTGAGTGCTCCCTATCGGGCGGGTAAAGCACGGAAGCGTTGTCCCAATCCGTCTTCCTGAAGCTTGCGGGTGCATTTTTAATTTGATAGGTGAAGCAGCTCGACGCGTTTCCGCCAACCGGAAGCGCTCCTTCCTCCCTCCGGCTCCCGTTCCTCTCGAAATGTCGCTGGGGCAGAATATCGATCGGCGGCAGCAGCAGCGCCGCCCCTGCTCTCCAGGGCACGCTAACACTTGCCGGGTGTGGGTAAAGAATCCCAAGCGCGGCGGAGTTTCCGCAACACACTCAATGGCGAGATGCTTGGGTGCTGGCAGGGACTGGGGTGTGGGGGGTGTTTATACCGGCTGGTTGATTGGCCGCAACAGAAAAAAATATCAGCGTTGTAAGCTTGCCTTAGCAGATAGGATAAGCCTCTGGCAGCGCGAAGATGTCGAGAGTTTAGGCTGTTTATCTAGGGTGAGTCGATTTGGGAAGCCGATGAAGGGTGTTGGAAGTCGTTTAGCACCCCGGTGAATGCGTAACGGTGCCCAAATCGCGCCTATATGCACGTGCCGATACTTCTGTACGGAGAGAGAATACGACGTGGGAGAATTAATGGTGGTATTGAAAGAAGCGCCCGTCACTTAAGGTAGTTGAAGCGGGAACAGTAATGCGTGTATAAAGCACTGCTTCAGTTTATTACGTAACAACAAAAATGAAGCGCGGTAAGCTTTCCCACAAATAAGGCGGCTTGTGCTCTATCTTGTCTAGTACGACTTTTAACTTGTAGGATCACCTGTCTTTCGGAGTTTAGCGCACCTAGGTGTGCAGTAGGTATGATACGCGAGAACAAATATACGCAGAGTTGGACAGCGGTTTACGGGGTGCGTAATAATGAGTGCTCGAAACTACGTGTGGCTCACGTACAGGTGTCAATCGGTAGGCTCGTATTCGCCCGTATCATGCAAGTCATCGTATATGACGAATGGGGAGTACCCAGGCGTGTCGGCAATGCTCGGGTATTTGTTCTTTTTTTGTAGGGTTAGGCCCACAACTTTTCTTTCGAATATCGTGTTACAATTTCACCTTGCTTCCTTCGAATACCCAACTTCGCATTGTTTGTTTGTGTGTATGTGTGTGTGTAAGAGCGTGCGTGCGTGCGTGTGCGAATGGGTAGTAGGTGGGCATGTAAACTACACATGAAGCTAACACACCTGTTCTTATACGCACATACAAGGCCTCCGATATTATTTCTCACACGTTTGCTCCAAAAAAGTTTGTGCTGTGAGTGAAAAAACTAGAAAAACGGCCGCCATCCCGCCCTGCGAAAGTGTATGTCCGTCCAGTAAAGCGGTTGTAAACCGCTACAAATGGTGATAGAGGTATGTATGCAATGTTTCTTGTCGTCTCGGCGGGCTTGTCGCTTGCGCTCGGCTTTATGCCGGCAAAGCCTGACGCGTGCGCTCGCCCTCAAATGACGCCAACCCCCATCTTCGGGAGCAGCTGCAAGCCTAATACATGGGGGGAGGAAGGATAAGACATTACACGAAAGGCAGGGAAGTTAACCAGATAAGGGTTTAGTTGGGCATACCCTACACATAGGGAGGGGAAAAGAGGGACTTAAAGAAAGAAAAAATGATATAAAAGACGGAGAGTGGAGCTTGCAGGGCGACTAGAGAAAGAGTAAAGGTAACTACAAAAACAACACCATGAGCGCTAAAAAAGCCTGAAACAGAAGAACTGGCAGACTAGCCGAATGATGAATGAAAGACAGTACACGGTGTCCGTACAGTAGTTCAGACAAGCCTGTGGCCCTTAATATAACGCTTTCGTAACTACGATGGACAATGCCTGTGACCTAAAACAGTCTGCGCAGTTAATGGTTCGTTGTCGAGCTTCCGGAGTGCGTTTGATAGGTGCAGTCTCTGAGTTGCAAACTGGCCACAGTGACACAAGAGGTGTTATGTTGTTTCGTCTCCGGCACACGCACGTCACAAGCAGGGTTGTCAGCCATGCCGCTAGTGAAGGAGTATAAGCATTGGTGGAAGTGACTCCTGTTTACAGGTGGCACAGTAGGGTGGCATCCGAGCGTGGCATGTTAATGGGTAAGTGGCGCTGCTGGTCGGGGTCGAGTAGAGTCCCTCTATATAGCTCCCTGCCGGAGCTATGTAGAGGAACTCTAGGGTTGAGCAAGTACAAGCGGGAGTTTTAAAACTCCGGCGTATTCCAAAGAGCAAGCGTGATTTTGCGGGCGATGGAGCGCAGTGACCTTGCAGCGTCATGGCGCCATGACGGGATGCAGGCCAGTTGGGAACTTTCTTGGGCAGAATGAGCCGCTTTGTCTGCCTATTCATTCCCAGAAATGCCACAGTGGCTTTAGAGCCATTGAAAAATAATATTATGCCCACGCCTGACAAGGATGTCGTACTCCTGACAAATCTCGGCCACAAAATGTTCGTACGGGCCGCGACGAAGAGCAGTCTGCAGGCACTGAAGAGCTGGCCTTGAGACGCAAATCACAGCCCATTTTAGGTGCGGAGTACCTTAGGACCGCACAATGTCCGTCCGCGTCCGTGCGCATAGCATTTACAATCGCAAAAAATCACACAGGCACCGGCAGTATTCGAGCCTGTCGCACGGGCGTCCGCAGAACGTTTTTCAAGGGGGGGCAACCATTAGCCGGGGGGGGGGGGGGGGGGGTGGGGTACGGTTGGATAGCATCAAAAAGGCGTTATTTGTGGTTACAAAAAGTACAAACAGCGAATTAGAACCAGACTTGGAGGATATACATCGGATTTTATTACCGAACTAAGAAATAAAGTTAATAAAGAAAATGCGAAAAGTTACTGTCACTTTGTAAAGAGTGGCCAGTCTCGCTGCGTGAGGGTTCTCGACTCACGCCAACTGATCACCAACACACAGTACAATACATTCACATACATAGAACTGCACTCCGTCAATCTTCCTTGAATAACAGCTGCAGACGCCTCGGGTTTTTCTGGGCAAATTGCGAGATGACATGTGTGATGAAGTCTGTTGAAATGGCTCACGCAGTAAAGATACTACTCGCCTCCCTGGCTTTCAATGCAGTACAGGCGTACAAGCGTTTTAAAGGGACCCTGCAACACTCTTTGAGCAGTGCAAGTAAACCTGCGCGACGTTTAGATTACACTGCCAGGAATACCTGAGCCAAATATTACACGTGCACGTGAAGCGGTGAGCGCGCAAATCGATGTGAAAGACGCGGAAAAACCAACCGCTCTCTCTTCACTTGTCCTCATTATGCAACCCAAGGCATGGCCTAAGGGACGTCACATAAGCCATGGCTGCCCGATCGGCTGTCACTGGTCAACTTCGCGGCTAGATTCTCCCATTTCCGTCGTCGTCATCGCTGTGTACGAACCTCTTCTATGCCTGAACCTGTAGGCACAGTTTTGCAGTTTCTTTTGTGTTTTGAGTGCGCGCGGAGTTTGAGTGATGAGCTCAATACTTCCCTTTCAACGGGACCATTCGACTACAAACGTTTATTGCTTTAAAAACGCCCTTCCAGCCCGAGCGCGCACTTGCGAGCAGGCACCCATGCCTGTTTTTTGTGGCACCAAACCGGAAATAGGCCCCTCCGCGTTGCGGAGAAAAGGAGAAAACTACCCGGCATGTGATATATCGAAGGCCGCCGAAGAAAACGCCGTGAGCCGCCCCCCTCTCCGGGAGAGAGCGCGCAGCTTTCGTCGCGTTGTCCGCGGTCGAGTTGAGAGGGAACGATTATGCGCGATTTCTCATCGCGCGTAGTTTCGTTAATTGTGAACGGATTTTCATAATTCTTGCGGGAGGAGATTTCTCGGACGATAGACTTTATCCCAAAATACATTACTAGTAGTCGATGGCAAGTGTTGCAGGGTCCCTTTAAGGGGCTGATTTATAGGTTTTGTTTCGGGGCTTGGGTGGTGCCGACATTTCGCAATTTCGAAGGAAAGGGTGTACAAGGTGATGGGACGGCACGGGAGGATGTTACACTCTCCCTACTACGTAGTGGTGAAGATTTTTTGCTAGATATAGCTGCAACTTTGTCCGAAAACTGAAGTTATTGCGGTAAGACTGCACAATTAGTTTAGAAAAACAAAACAAAAAAAGTCAAACCTTTCAGAATTGTTTGCTATCTTCAATAGCCAGCACAGGCAGTCTGTTTCACTGCCGTCACATGACCGGCAATGCTAGTAAGTGTCTAAAGTGCAATGTTGACCGCAGTCCTGAAAGGCGTTCCATGCGGATACGCAGGACTTGAGTGTGCTAATCATTTGAGTAGCGTGGATTGTTGCGCTAGTTGGTTCACGTAGTACATATATAATTAAAAAGACTTTGTTAAAGGACGGGACAAAGGAGAAAATGTCGATGTCGTTCTCTCTCTCTTCCGTCCTTCAGGGCAAAGTTATTTTAATTATGGGCCAACCAAGCTACATGTGCAGCTTTTTTGTAGTGCATAAAAATATCCGAATTTCCAAGGGAGGGGCAGTTGCCCCCCCTTGCCCCCCCTTCCGGACGCCCATGAGCCTGTGTCATGGTAGACCAGAAAGAAGAGTTAGTGTCAGTCGTCTTACCCATTGGGCTACGACTGTGAGTTAATACCCGAGAGTCAAACGGCTTACTCCCTCGCCTGTAACGGCGCGGAGTACCTTAGGACGTCCCAATGTCCGTCCACGTCCATCCGTTCGCACACCACCATCAAGCGAAAATCAAGCGATATTCGATTTGAGCCGTGAGTTGCAGGTTTATTTAGGGAACATTCAAGGTGCAACTCATGGCTCAAATCAATTGATAGTCGGGGCGCAAATCGGATGTCACTCGGGGCGCAACTTGGATGTCATTTCGAGTCCCCGTACTCCGAACCCTCGCCATCATCCACGCAGTGGAGATGCTGCCATTTTTGTGGTAATTCTTGCTTGATGTACAGAATAGCCTGGTTCCCATAGTTCAGAAGCGCCTTATCATCCATCATGCGGCTTCGATGCTTGGTTTGGGTTTTGTTTAACCGAATACTGAACTATATATACTGTATGCCCAATTGCAAGTAACCATGGCGCTGGGCTTCTCTGGCGACAAATGCTGTGTCCTGCCTAGCCTGACACATCCGCTCGGCGTCTTGGGAGAGAACGGCTTGGTCCTGCCTGTAAGACCTATGGCGTCCTGTGAAAAAGCTAATGCATTTCTCCGTAGACCGGCTGGTCGACCGAAAAGCTCTGGTAAAACTTCTGGACACGCGGCACTTGCGTGAAAGTGGGCTTCGATTGAGTCAAAACGTTTACTTGAATATCTCGAAAAGGGAACGCTTCTAGATCGATCAAGAAAAATGAGTACAATAGTATACCTTTATCTCATAAACCACGTATGGGTATATATTTAAATCGTTCGTGGGTGGGTTAACCTAGCGCGCGAAAAGTCGTCGCATGGGTTCGTTCATTGTTTGCGATTTGGGTCTTTGAAGGTTTGGCGATCGATTGGTCGCACTTTCAGCGAAAGTTAGACGCACTTTTAGCTTTCACGCTTCTCTAAACTTTCTTTAGGAAGGAGGAAAGGAAGTGAAATTTTGTAAGCAGAGCAGTTTAAGCTTGAGCTTGGTCCGGTGGCGTGAGCAAAAAGAATACCAAGAAAAAGACGCACGCAATGCCTCCTGGCGAAGAGGGAGAGCGCGAAAGCAGCGCGCGAAAGCAAAGAGCGGAGGGCACGCTAGCCTCCCGGCCAAGCCTCCCAACAGGGCGCAACTCCGGTCGGGCCCAGCTTCCAGTAGCGGCGAGAGCTAGCCTCGTAGCCGGGCTCAACTCTACTCGGGGGACGGGCGGCATAACAGAAGGTGCGCCCGTGACACACAGTACCTCATGGCTCCGTGCCGAGCGCATCATTTAGACTCCCGCAAAACATGGGTCGGCCGAAGTATGTAACTCCCGAGAAAGAAGAAGCGCAGCGCGAACGCCGTCGGGTCGCTGCTCGAGAACATCTTGTAAACTCCGGCTAAACTTTTTGATTACAACCACAAGAAATTTTCCGACGAACGAGAGCCTAAGAGCTTCGCTGAAAAAAAATAGCATGCAGGAACTATAAAGTGGGAATTTTCGAATAATTGCTTAAGCACTCTGCTATACACCGAATCCATTCAAGGTTGGCTTCATTACTATGCGCATATACAATGCTGGGAAGACATTTGAGGCTTCTTATAAAGAGTCTGATACCAAAGTAGAAAGGCCTTGGGTCCTCTTATCGTGAGATCCCGCTGTCCATATAAAGCGCAGTAGGCTTCAGTTGGCTTTAATAATACACCCTAATACCTCCATAAGTCCCCATAAGCGCTAAACACTGAACCCCTCTAGAGTGGGCTTGACTGCTTTACGCAGGTGCATTTTTGGGAAGACACCTCTATAGGAGCCGTATGGAGATGTTTGAATAGAAAGCGCCTTTTTATTGTTAGCGAGTTTTAGCACGCTACGGAATCGTGACACATCAATAGACAGACGGACAGACACGTCTTAAAATATAGAATTGTTTAAGCTTGAGCTTGGTCCGTTGGCGTAGCAAAAACAAATACAAAGAAAAAAACATTGGCGCAGTTTCCACTGATGGTGTAATGCTGGGGGGAAGCAGCAGCGGTGGCGGCCCCTCTCCCTTCGTCGGAGGCTCGGCTGTTGCACCTGACATGGATTTCCGAACTTGCCGCTGAAAGGTCTCCATGACTGGCAGGCCCGGAACGTTTTGTCGGCAGGCTTTCACATCTCACAAATTAGACCGCGTTAGCACGTGCTAGAACCGGAGGCAACCGACTTCGCGAACTCGGCGTGAACTGACGAAGAGAAGAGCACGCGAGAGATCACGCTACGAACGCTGGGTAGAGTGATCTTGAAGGTGGAGTTGGACGATGCCGGGTGCCACGAGGCGCACGCTCACGTGCGCTCGGTATTTTTTATTTTCTGTTTGCGAGTACATATACATATATGCAAGCCCACGCGCAAGCCTGGATGACGCCGGGCGCTCCTCATGAGACGCACGCTCACGTGCGCTCGGTATTTTTTATTTTCTGTTTGCGAGTACATATACATATATGCAAGCCCACGCGTGAGCCCACGTGGTGGGCTCACGTGGTGCAAGCCCACGCGCAAGCCTGGATGACGCCGGGCGCTCCTCATGAGACGCACGCTCACGTGCGCTCGGTATTTTTTATTTTCTGTTTGCGAGTACATATACATATATGCAAGCCCACGCGTGAGCCCACGTGGTGGGCTCACGTGGTGCAAGCCCACGCGCAAGCCTGGATGACGCCGGGCGCTCCTCATGAGACGCACGCTCACGTGCGCTCGGTATTTTTTATTTTCTGTTTGCGAGTGCATATACATATATGCAAGCCCACGCGTGAGCCCACGTGGTGGGCTCACGTGGTGCAAGCCCACGCGCAAGCCTGGATGACGCCGGGCGCTCCTCATGAGACGCACGCTCACGTGCGCTCGGTATTTTTTATTTTCTGTTTGCGAGTACATATACATATATGCAAGCCCACGCGTGAGCCCACGTGGCGGGCTCACGTGGTGCAAGCCCACGCGCAAGCCTGGATGACGCCGGGCGCTCCTCATGAGACGCACGCTCACGTGCGCTCGGTATTTTTTATTTTCTGTTTGCGAGTACATATACATATATGCAAGCCCACGCGTGAGCCCACGTGGTGGGCTCACGTGGTGCAAGCCCACGCGTAAGCCTGGATGACGCCGGGCGCTCCTCATGAGACGCACGCTCACGTGCGCTCGGTATTTTTTATTTTCTGTTTGCGAGTACATATACATATATGCAAGCCCACGCGTGAGCCCACGTGATGGGCTCACGTGGTGCAAGCCCACGCGCAAGCCTGGATGACGCCGGGCGCTCCTCATGAGACGCACGCTCACGTGCGCTCGGTATTTTTTATTTTCTGTTTGCGAGTACATATACATATATGCAAGCCCACGCGTGAGCCCACGTGGTGGGCTCACGTGGTGCAAGCCCACGCGCAAGCCTGGATGACGCCGGGCGCTCCTCATGAGACGCACGCTCACGTGCGCTCGGTATTTTTTATTTTCTGTTTGCGAGTGCATATACATATATGCAAGCCCACGCGTGAGCCCACGTGGTGGGCTCACGTGGTGCAAGCCCACGCGCAAGCCTGGATGACGCCGGGCGCTCCTCATGAGACGCACGCTCACGTGCGCTCGGTATTTTTTATTTTCTGTTTGCGAGTACATATACATATATGCAAGCCCACGCGTGAGCCCACGTGGCGGGCTCACGTGGTGCAAGCCCACGCGCAAGCCTGGATGACGCCGGGCGCTCCTCATGAGACGCACGCTCACGTGCGCTCGGTATTTTTTATTTTCTGTTTGCGAGTACATATACATATATGCAAGCCCACGCGTGAGCCCACGTGGTGGGCTCACGTGGTGCAAGCCCACGCGCAAGCCTGGATGACGCCGGGCGCTCCTCATGAGACGCACGCTCACGTGCGCTCGGTATTTTTTATTTTCTGTTTGCGAGTACATATACATATATGCAAGCCCACGCGTGAGCCCACGTGGTGGGCTCACGTGGTGCAAGCCCACGCGTAAGCCTGGATGACGCCGGGCGCTCCTCATGAGACGCACGCTCACGTGCGCTCGGTATTTTTTATTTTCTGTTTGCGAGTACATATACATATATGCAAACCCACGCGCAAGCCTGGATGACGCCGGGCGCTCCACATGAGACGCACGCTCACGTGCGCTCGGTATTTTCTTGGTATTTTGTAGCGTAAGCTGCACTGTCCGAGGTTGAGTAGTTTCGCGTGGCTCCTGGAGAGCCGTGCTGCGCATGCGCGAGGAGCAGTGACGTCTCACGGCGCACAACTTCTAGTACACTCTAGCACAGCTGGCGCGCCGGGCCGCCGCCACCGCCGCCGCGACTGGATTGAATTGGATTTGACTGAACTGGACTGTACTGAATTGGATTGAATTGGATTGGATTGGATTGGAATGGAAATTGTTTCAGCAGCAGTAAGCATGATAATCAGCTAATATTAGACAACCAGGAAACCTAACAATAACCAGCTGAACCTTAGCTCACGCTACGTATATCCTGGAATAGCCCAGCTAAGCCACTGCTAAGTTTTTTTTATGAACGGCGCAACTAAGACCGTAAACAGCTCCGGTGTCAAAACTCCCCCGGCGCGAGGCACCCGGCACGACCTGGCACGACAAAAAAAAAAAAAAAAAAAAAAAAAACCTCAAACGTTTTTTTTTTTTTTTTTTAAATCGTGGCAACACTTGCTCAGAACGTGGAAGACCCGTCATAGTGTACGCCCCTCACTCGTTCGTAGTCGTGTCGTCGTGCGAATGCGCCCGGTACCGCACAAGAGCCCTTGCGCGCGGCGGCATCTGCGCAGTTCTCGACATGGACCGGACCCGCAATGCTCCCGTACAAAAGCTTCACCATTCAAGTCTTGCGCGTGAGTGCAAGCTTCTCTGACTTTTTTTAGGGTTAACTTTAATTAAGTTTGCTTCGAACAAGTCACTCAGCCTAACAGCATTCTTTTGAAGGTCTGAAAGCAGCGTCGCCAGACACAAGCACAGTGTCGTCTGCGTACTGAAATGTTTGAGAGGATGTGATCATATCAGAAATATCATTAGGATGTCAAATAGAAGTGACGATAATATAGAGCCCTGAAGAACTCGGCTCCACAAAAAAAAAGAAAAAAATCAGCATAAATTCAGAGAATTGTTTATTAATGCGTAGCATTCTTGTGCCGCTTGTGTTGAGTGTGAGTTCTTAACAGCCATTTTTTTTTGTTTTTCCAAATCCTGTTTGACCAATCATCTCCATTTACGCTATTATAACAATTACAGGTGTTAGTTAAGCGCCAAATCGGCATTTTTTGTAAATGAAGGGTGTTACACGGTTCGCCATTTTTCGTATTCCTTCGCTATTATAGCGATTAGAGGTGGAACTTTGGCGAAATCCCATTATTGTAGAAATGCAGGGCGTTACACGGTTCGTCATTTCCGTAATTTTCTTTTATTTTTCTCATCTTTTATTTTCTTCAAAATTCTGTTCGACCAATTATCTCCGTTCACGCTATTATAACGATTACAGGGGGAACTTCCACGATATCCGCATTTTTGTGGAAATGCAGGGCGGTACACGGTCCTGGCCGTGGGGGTAGTCTGCAAAGAATGCTCTGCATTCTTTGGAGAACGTAGGAGAGATAAAAATGGTCCCCGAAAACCGCAACTGCATAACTTATTACACGAAATCTCACGATTCACATTATTGCAAGCCTTTTCTACATCAAGGGAGAGACCAAAGGCTACTTCTTTTTTTTTTTTTTTCAAATGTACCGATGGAAGGTATCAGCAGCTCGGCACCTCAGGCTTCGCTTGCCATCCAATTATGTAGGACAGGATGACTCTTCGATTTTAAAGATATGTGTGGATTAAACGAAGATCTGGTGGCCCTGTGTACGCAGAAACCCCTCTGGCGCAATCGCACGTGCACGGGAGAAACAAACAAAAAACAGGTTGCAAAGGAACTATAAGAGTAAGGGAAGAGAGATTGGCTGGGTTTATCGCAGCGGAGCGCATGAGCATCGAGTGACACCTCAAATGGGTAGGTCACGCGTCATACTTAAAATGCCACCGCACGTCACAGTTCCGCTGGTTAACCATCTGTAAGGAGTGCATGGGCGCATTTTTTTTAACAGCACATGCTGAATATCAAGGAGGATGTAATGTGAATGCCAAAATTACAACAGCTATGCATGCACATGTTTATTTCAAGCAGTAACATGTTTAAAAAGGAAAAGGTTCTATGTTTGCAGTCCAAGTCGAAGCGCCGGCATTTTGTCGACTGGGTTACAGGCAACTTGTACTTTCAACTGCCACTAATCTACTTCCGGGGACCTCCCGCGCTGTGTCAACGCGTGACTTCAAGGGTAAGCATGCAACAGCTGCCGGGTCTCTCGCAGTCTAAGTTGAAACTTTTTGTTGTTCGGATCTAGAGACAGGGCCTCCTCCAAGTCCAGCTGAGCAAGCTGGAAACAACCTGGTAGAGAAAAAGAAAGGCAAATGACTGCTGTTAAACACATATACCGCATCATCACCATCGTCGTCGTCGTCGTCGTCATCATCACCCCCCGCCCACTGCAGGACGAAGGCCTCTCCCATCGACCTCCAACCGCTCCTGTCCTGCGCTACTCGAGTCCACGGTTAACCCTGAAGTTCAATATTTCATCCCTCCATCACATCATTGGCCTTCTCCTTCTACACCAATATAGTTTTCGTTCTAGTTGTTTAGTAAGGCGCCAAGTTTCAGCTCCGTATTTCATCACCGGCAGTATGCACTGGTTGTACATTTTTCTCTTTAGTGACAGAGGTAGCTTACTTTTCGTTATTTTGGAGCGCTGCATGCCGAATGCTCCCCAGCCCATACCTATTCTGGGCCGGATTTCTCTCTCGTGGTTGGCGTCAGCACTAACCATCTGTCCGAGGCAGTTATATTCTTGCACTATTTCTAGCGTTTCGTTTACAAGCTGAAGAGGACGTTTTTGCCATGCTTATTCCCCATTACTTTAGATTTATTTTATTTTTAGCTCCACGCCCGTGCTTTCTGATTCGAGTTCCTCACTCATTTGTTGTTCTCAAGCATTTGTTGTTCTCGAGTTCCCCAAGGTGTTGTTCTCTCACTCAGCAAGGCTGGGGAGATGGCATTTCCCTGCCTTACTCCCAATTCGGATTGGGAATTTATCGCTTTGCTTGTGGAGGATTGTCCTGCCCGTTCATTCCTTACATATGTCTTCTAGAAGTCTTATGTAGATCTCCTCTATTCCCTAATATTTTGGTGATTATAGCCCGGCTGCGGTGAGTACGGAATCAAACGCTTTCTCATAGTCTATGACTGTCATAAAAAGGGGTAGTGTATTCTGCAGATTTTTCTGCCACTTGATTGACAACATAGATGTGATCCATGGTCGAGTACCCTTTTCTAAACCCAGCCTGCTCTCTGGGTTGTTGGGAATCCAGGCTGTCACCTATGCGGCTTACAATAACTTTGGTAAACGCGCAGTTTGTAAATATATATAGTATGCTGATGGATCTGTAATTTTTGAGGTCCTTGGGATCTCCCTCCTTATGAATCAGAATAATGTTGGCGTTTTTCGAAGCCTCCAAGCATTCCGAAAATAGTACAGTCAGCTTTTCCCACGGAGAAAGAAAAAATATTCTTGCTCCGTGGCTTTTCCAGTACAATATCTCCTCCCTTCTTCAAGAGATCTACGGTTATGCCGTCGTCACCATGCAGCTTTTCCTATTTTCATGCCCTTGAGAGCCTTTCCAACTTCTTTAGTTACTAGTGGGACGTCGCAAGTTGAGCTTGTCTTCTCAGCAGTTTCTCTTGGTCTTATCGCTGGCATACAGCCTGGAGTAGAATCGCTCTGCTATTTTAGTTATCTCGTCCAACTTGTGCGTAATGTTTCCCTGCTCATCTCTGAGTGCGTACATCCTGTCTTTGCCGGTGGCTAGCTTTCTCTTAGATCGCTTCAAGCTTTCCCCTATTTGCAGCGTTTCCTCGATCACTGCCATGCTATATGCACGAATGTCATTTGTTTTACTTCTGTTAATCAGTTTCCATAGCTCGGCTAATTCAATCCCATCCGCCGTGCTTGACACTTCCATGTTCTTACGTTTGGCAAGTAGTTCCGTCATTTTCTTAGTTGGTTTTCAAGTCTATCACATACATATTGCCTCTTCCACAGCTTCTACTGACTCAGTGATACACATACCGCGTTCCGCCGTTATTTGAGCCACTTGAAGCAATTTCCGTTCGCATACCGCTCTCTCGTTTTTTGGAAAATCTGTCCTTATGGTCTATTGTGTTTAAATTAGGACAAGCTAAAGCATCCACCTTGTCTTATTTATTCGTAATGGAATGAACTTTGAACCAATTTTTGCCTATCGGCGGAGGTTAAGGTACTTTTATACTCTTCTTTTCCTTTTCGGTATGTGTGCACTGCTCTAAAAAGCGAGAGCTTAGCCCGCGCCCATCGCCCAATAATCGCCCAATGCAGTCGCGAAAAAGCCTGGACATTCCTCTCACGCGTGCTATTTTAAACATAAGATCCCCCGTGCACCTAAGTCTGCTTACGCGGTTTTAAGGCAAAAGCCTAGCAGCTATCATACTCCTTTCCTGCCACGCCGTGTTTGCGGCTCTCATTTTTTCTTTTTCTTCGTCTTTTGACGCGAATCACTCGGCTTGCAGACTGGCAGCTTCCTACAGCTTCCTACAAGAGCTCTCCTACAAGTTCACCTATTCTACGCGGGTGTCGCCACGTGGTGGTGGTGAAAACATTTATTGATCATTTGTTAGCCGAAGAGCAGACTCTATGAGTGGGGTCCTCAGTCCAGGACTCCAATGGCGGACGCTATCCGGCGGGCCCGCTCGATCAGCCGTTGTTGGTCTTGCGGGGCAGTGCTGGACAGAGCAGCCTCCCAAGAGGAGAGGGTGGGGATGCGTATAGGGGGGAGCCCGTCTGGTGGACGCGGACACTCCCATACAGAGTGGTAGAGGGTGGGAGTGGGGCTCTGGCAAGCCGGGCAGTTGTCAGCGTATTGGGTGGGGTAGAAGAGGTGTTTGTGGTGTAAGTTTGGGAACGTGTGTGTCTGGAGCTGCCGCCATGACGTGGCGTCGGCGCGGGATAGGGAGTGGTGGGGTGGAGGTAGTGTTTTTCTTTGTGTGCGGTAGTAGGCGAGTGTGAGTGTATAGTTGAGAGGTTCGTGGGATGGGATGATGGAAGCTGATGTCTTGGAGCCACCCCGGATCTGTCTCTCCGCTTCCTCTGACGCCCGGTGGGTCATTTCTCGGGCGAGCGCGTGTGCGTGCTCATTTCCAGGAAGGGAGGCATGGCCAGGGGTCCAGACGATACGGATGAAGGGAAGCTTGGATGGATCGGAGTGTCTAAGAATGTTGTTTGCTTGGATGGAGAGGATTCCAGAAGAATATGCCCGGCAGGCGGCTTGCGAGTCTGTTATAATTGCCCAGGTTTCGTCGTCGTCAGCTTCCGCGGGTCGAGCGGTGGTGATGTGGGACACAGCCAATGCTATGGCTGTTTCCTCGGCCACCCTGATGGAATCGGTGCGTACAGAGCAAGTTGTTTGCGCATTGCCAGCAACTGCAGAGGCCACTGCCACTTTAGCGTTGGGGTTGGCTGGATAACTGGCTGCGTCGGTGTAAATCACATGTGGGTCCTGACCGTACCGGCGGGCTAGCGCTTCGACTCGGGCGCGGCGTCGGCCCTGGTTGGTTTCCGCGTGCATGTTCTTGGGGAGCGGGGCAACTTGTAAACGTGCACGAAGGACAGGGGCGAGAGCCACAGGGTTTGGTGGGAGAGGTGACGACGGCTCGGGGTATCCCAGGCTGGCGAGCACGTGACGACCGGTGCGGGTGGTGCTAAGGCGGATAAGCTGACCAGCTCGTTGTGCCTCAATAATTTCCTCTATCGTGTTGTGGACACCCAATTGAAGGAGACGTTGTGTAGAAGTGTAGGGGGGAAGTCCCAGGGCTGCTTTGATTCCCGTCCGTAAGGCAGTGTTGAGGCGCTGGAGTTCGGAGCGCAGCAAATTGTGAAAGGGGACGTGGTAGGCAAGGCGGCTGATGAGTAAGGAATGCACCTGTCACGGCGCGCACATCAGGATTGTTCCATTCTGGCAGGGCGCCCGGTTAGCGCTGTCTGCTGCTCTGGAGCCCTGGTTCAAATCCCACACGAATTAAATTTCTTAGAGAAAAGCTTTATTAATTTCGTGGAACGGTTTGATTGGATATGAGGTTTTGCGCGCCGACGCTATACAGGCAATGAGGCATCCCGTATAGTGGAGGGCTCCGGATTAATTTTGACCACCTGGGGATCTTTAACGTACGCCGAAACCTCGAACACACGGGCGTTGTCGCTTTTGCCTCCACCAGAAAATCGGCCGCCGCGGCCGGGAATCGAAGCCACGTCCTTGGGCTCAGAGCACAATGCCTTAGCCACTTCGCCACCGCGGCGGAACGTCAAACGGTTTCGCCGTGGCGGCAACTTTGACCTTCATTTGACCGCAGCTGCGCCGTACCACTCCAAACGCATCCCGTGACTCGACGGCCGCGTTCACTGCTGCCGCAGCTGCTGCCGGCTTGGCGCATGCGCTCTCCGCAGCTGGTTCGCGCCTGAATCACGTGACTCGCCGCGTGCATGCGAGCTTGGCCATGGATAAGAGCGAGGCCGGGCCGTCTTCTCTGAGCGTTGTGCGGGAGCTGGAGGCTTTGAGCCGTCACCGGCTAGCGGCGTCAGACCACTCCGCGGATATCGCCCAGCCAGCCGTTTCGGCTCGGAAAACGCCTGAAGCGGTTTCACAACCGCAGACAAAGGCAGGGTTTGGACGAGTAATATAATAAATACAGCTAAATCAAAGGTTAACCAATTGAAGCCAATACTTAAACAGGCTAATCTAAGCTTTCGCTTTGCATATCCATGGGTAGCTGAGCTATCCATCCTTAAAGTGGCGCCCCTTTTGGTATCAATCATTCTGACAACACCGACGACGACTGCGGTCACTTATCGCGGTTGACGAGAAACCCAAGGATTTCACCTTAAAATGTACCGCAACATGTTGCGTGGCAGACGGCAAGAGGCATGCAATATGGAGTAGTACACGGGTGCTTGCCTTACCCATCCTATAACGGAGTGTGCCACGGTTGTAGTAGGCGGTGGCCAAGGTGTCGCAGTACTTTATGGCTTTTGTGTAGTCGTCCATGGCCTTGTCATACTTGATCATGCTGTAGTGCAAGCGACCACGTTCGTTGTATGCTAGCGCTAACTCGTGCTTCCTGAAAGGGCAAACAGACGATAAGTCTTCCAAGCCAGTGCAGTGCAGTACAGTATGCGCATTTAACGATCACACACAAAACTCGGCGTACCAGTTCTGCAGGTATTCCATGTGTCCAGGCTCAAGCTGCTGGCCCTTCTGCGCATTTTGCAGAAAGTGCAGATATTCGGTCCACTTCTCGATGATATCGTCGAGCTGGTCCTTCTTCTCGTAGATCGAGGGGTCGTCTTCAAGCGAAGAATCCATAGGGAATTGCGCCGCCTATCTCAAAGTCCTTTCTAGAACTAGTAAAGATCAGCAGGCCACTCTAGTGTCTGCGGGACACCAACAAAGAGGCCACGTCGTCTACTAATGATGATGATGATAGTAGCCTCTAAGAGTGAGGCACGTGCCCGCAAGGGAGTTGGCCTCAGCTAAAAAGTAGCGCGCTCTAGATATGAAGCTTTTAGATAAAAATGACTGACACAACATGAAATAAAGGAAACAATAACAGACGTGAACTTTAAAAAGTTACGTAACGCTGCTTCCACGTTCTTTTTTTTTTTAGTTGACCCTGGATTCAGTTTTTGTTGGATACGAATTGATTGCTGTTCCAAATTGACAGCGGGAGGATCATATAGTAGGCAATACTACGAGCTCTGTCCAACCATGGGGGTGTGTTCACAGGTGGAAGACAGAAACCATGACCTTTGTCAAGCTTTGGCTGACGGGCTTCTCCTTGTCTCCCCAACGCGCAGGGAGCTCCATGACCTTGTTGAGCATCAAGGTAGCCTTAGTCGGCTGCATACCTGCCCTGCCTTCTACTATACCGATACGGTACCGTTGCGGGTTGTTGGAAAGCTGCTAGAAACGCTTGCCACTGTGTATCGTATCGACTTGCGCATCGCTTGTCTTTGCCGTCTGTGTCATCTGCAGTGAGGTGTGGCTGGCGGTTCACCGCTCCTTCGGAGAAATATAATCAGATTAGTTCCTTTGTATCGAAAGAAAGACGCTGTTTGTCTCTAGCATTCATAAATATTTGTGCATCAGCCACACTTAGAATGCTAGGGCTTACACTTGGAGATAAGAAAACAGCAGTCAATAACAGCAGGGATAGCAAAACAGGAGCTAAAATATAGAAACGCCAGTAATACGGATACCTGTGTTTTAAGACGCAAGCCTTATGTGCCCTATGAGGTGAAAAGAGCAGCGGATGGCCACGAAATTCCACGTGCGAAATTCCACGTGCGCGAGTGGAACGCGGCTTTCGAACGGAAGGGTGCCAAGAGGAGAAATAATGCACAGAACACACAAAACGAGCGTGAGCGCTAGGTGGCTCCACGAGATCGCGTGACTCGTGGATCAATAGCGCGTGCCAGGCGAAGCCACCAATTGGCCGTCGGAGGTATCGGGGGATAGCGTGACTCGTGACTCCATAACGCACAAGGCGGAGCAGCCAGTTTGCCTAATGCAAAGTCTGGTGTTCGTTAAAGCTGTCGGGGGATCGAGCGACTCATAGCTTCACTGCGCTCCAAACGAAGATCAGCGCTCCAGACAGGAGATCGGGTCTCCCGGTCGCGGGCGGCTGTGGGGCCTGAAGGCGGCCTGAACTAAGAACACCACCCACTCTCCTTTCTACTCTCCTATTCCCTAAAAAAGAAATAAAAGTTATTCCTCCTTCTCCCTCTTCCCCCCAAAACGAAAGTAATGTAAACTTGGGTGCGCGGCGTTGTGTTTATACGCGAAGCAATGCAATCGTCTTTATCTCGTCAATCGTTTTGTCTGCTATACTTGTGAGGCAGCACCGCATAGACCACACCATTATAGACGCTTTTTCACGTTGGCCATGTATGTATATGAAGTACTCTACGTGCTCAAATGCCGTAATTCTGCCCCTTCGAGTATAATTGTCACCAGAAAAGCATATAAATTGTTTTATGGGTTCTGCCACCGTTCGCTGCATTTTCGCTGCAATAAGTTTGCATTTTCAGGCTCGACGACCAGCAGTTTCCCGGGTGATGCATTGACTGCGCAGCCTGTAAGCCAGCGAGAAAGCCTGCCAGAGTTGCCACCAGAGACGTTGCTTCGACCTCACCGAAATTAACGTATATATGTGCGAGTGTGGGGGTGTTCATGGTGATGGCGGCGTTGTCCCGTGAGTCCACAAATATTTGATTCCTTTTGTTGCCTGCTTGCCAACTGGCTCCTCCCGTTGGAAAGCAAGTCCTCGCCGTAAGTGCGTACTACAACGCGGCAGTGGATATACTACCATCGTGGTCAATAAAAATGCATTGAACGATTCATATTCGTTGTCTTCCCTTGTTCTACTCATTAAAGCATTCAGCCCTATGCAGCGGCACCGAAAGCCTGGCTGAAAGCCCAGATAAAGAATACGCACGTACCGACAAACTTTTGTTTTGAACTCGAGATAAATCTTAGTCGATGATAGAAATAGATTTGCTGAATAAAACCTACAGCTCTGGCGTGGTGATGCATCGAACGAGACAACGCCACCTGCCGGCCACTGTTCTGCCATTACACATCACGGAACGTCATCGGGACAGTGAACGGTCTCTCACGGGGAGACTCCGCCATTCAATGGTTTTTATTATGTTCCCCGATGCATCTGAGACTGAACACATTAGTGTGCTACTTGGCTTAGGTAAAGCTAACATATTTAGGCCTAGCCGTACTAACCACGGAAGCAGTTTAATAAGGATTTGGAATGCGCATGTCGCCACTCCGCACGCCGAATTTCGCCCAAACGACGTTGGCTATTTTGAAGGCGCCTGGCAGCACAGACGCGCGAGTCCCTATACGCCGCTATCAGGAAAATCTTTTACTGATAAGGGGGTCTTTTCAAGCGTTCTTTAGCTAAACTTTTCACTCAGAAGGTGGAACTTGAACCTGCCCTAGAGAGAGTAAATTAACACCCACGTCTACTCAACTCTGTAAGTACTAACACCCTTCCTCAATATCCCAGGGGAGTTCATTTACATCCCTTAGGGTAGCCTAATGTTAGGCCTTTCGAGTGAAAAGTTTTGCTACAGAAAGCTTGAAAAGACCCCCCTTATCAGCAAAAGATTTTCCTGATAACGGGGACGGGAACTGGGCCGTTTCGGAGAACGGACTGTTTCAGAATGGTTAAAGAACGCCCGTTTCGAAGAAAGATCATATGAATGGTAAGAACAGCACGTCCACTCATATCCGCGAGTCTGTGAATCTGTATTTACGCGGACATCGTTTAGCCTTCAAAAACAACTTCAGTGGTTGTTACCACGCTCACAGCTAGGCCTTAAGCCTAGCTACAGCGACCTATCTTGCTTAGCCAGCCCATTCCACCGTTACCTACAGAGTTGTAGCATACGCATTCTCTGAGAGACGCAACGTTATTGCGGCCGCCACAGGCAGACATGTCCTTGTGTTGAGCTACATGCGTTGCGCCCTAAAGTAAAGATCCTTCCATCGTAGAGTGTTCGCGAGGTGGCGAGCACAGCAGGTGTGTAAGTTTTGTTCAATGTGTATTTCGGTGTGACTCCATTTACTCACACCCTCAGGGCTCAGCGGGCCAGTGTCCTTTAAAGTGGAGAATCTCACTCAACGTTTCCTGTATATCCATTTTTTTTTCGAAAGCTGTCTTTCTATATCTCTACGTACATGCAGGCAACTATACTCAAGCTGGTGTAGCCAGCGAGCTCAGCAGCCATCATAAATCGAGGCGGCAAGAGTTGATGGAAAAACACTTTAATTTACAGAAGTGAAGCAACGCAGTATGAGGGATATGGAGTGGTGCAGCAGCGTCTTGTTTTGGCGACGTGAAGGAGTGCAGAATTGTACACGACACTAGCCATCTTGGACGGGGGTTGGCTTTTGAACTGCAAAGAGGGGTACTGGCTGGTCGAGCACTGTTCCGCCTGCCGAACACCGAAGATTGCAGCACCTGAAAAGCACAAAGTAAGAATTCAAAGTAAATCTGGCAGCAATTAAGAGCAGGGCGAGCTGCGGATAGGGGACCCGGTTCATGAAAGGGATCATGCTCGTAAGTTTACGTACGCGCCGTAGCCGATATGAAAGTTATTTTATAGCGAAATCACTGCTACGCTACGTTCGTAAAGGTCATTTATCGCGTCTCAAGTGACATTCAGCCACCGACGCGCTAGCTGCTCTCTTCTTTCTTAACGCTGCGCTCGCTCGGAGCTTCGCTGTTGCGGCAACACGTGCATAGGCGAGTGTGAAACGGCTACTTCGTTTAGCTCGATCGCTCAGCGTCGGCTGTGGATGCACCGCTTTGTCGCAAGGGAGCCACGTGGCTAGGCGCAGTTTTTAGGCTGCTTCGACGGCGCTTGGTCGCTCAGTGTCACCATCGATGGCGCACCGGCTGGGCTAACTGGACGCGCCCTTCAGCGCAAGCAAAAGGTTGAATCATGCCATCCATAGACACGAGGCAGGCTGCGAAATCTCAAGCAACGGCAAATTTTCACAAATGACTGCGTGCATAGTATTTGCTTTCGCGCGTAATAACTAGGAATGGAAGCGTTAAACCTGAGAGACTTTCAGTCATTCTTCGCATTAAAATTAAAATTTAGATATGAAGAAGGACCCCGTTGCACTCGTTTATTTTCGAAAGCTGAAAGCATGACCGGAGCTCATTTCAACCACTTGCTGCCGAAGAAACTTAGGAAAATTTGAACCAGGGATCCTCTACGCGAAGATTCATAGATTAACTACATACGCGCATACATACATACATACATACATACATACATACATACATACATACATACATACATACATACATACATGCATACGTACGTACGTGCATACATACATGCGTACATACATGCATACATACATGCAGTGAACTCTGGTTGAGACGAACTCGGATAAGACCAATTCTCACTTATTACGAACAACGTGGGAGGGAACGTTTGTTTGGTTTTCCATAGACCCAATGCAAAAAAAAAAAAATCCGCTTAAGACGAACAGCCTTGCTCGTGCTTTTCGGTTAAGACGAACGACTTTCGGGGTGACCACCACTGCTGGCGATTCTGGGTAGTGTTGGGGTGCGGCGCCACATTCACGTGATCAGAGGGAAAGAAAGGTAAAAGAAAACCACAGCGCGAAACAAATTCGCGCCACGGAGGAAGAGAGGGAGCCAGAAAAAAAGACACGCTGATAAAGCTACCACTTCTCCAAACCTTCAACCCCAGGAGCCAGCGGCAAAGAAAGAAAAAAAAAAAAAAAAGAGCGAGGGCGAGTTCTGTGGTCGCTCCGCTCTGGAGGAGAGAGGGGCAAAGCTAGGAGGATAAAAAAAAGTTAGTTAAAAAAATGTGACGACGGAGACTTCCCTTCGATTCACGAACGTACCGGCTCTCCTGACCAATGCCGTTTTTCAGCGCACTGTTAGTATAGTGCCTAGTATTCTAGGCACTATACTGTTAGTTCGCGTCGGTTCGCATCGCGAGCCTCACCGCGTCTCCGCCGAGAAAGCGAGGAGTTCCTTCTCTGTAACACTATCGGTCGCCACTTGAACTGGATTAAACCACGCAAGAGCACTTGAAGACAGTCTTCTATCAAATTGCGCACTCAAATAAATTATTTTTTGCCTTTTTTTCGCCATTATGCTTCATTCACCGTCTTGAAGAAAGATATCTGCGTGCACCTGGGCGTGTTGCCGATTCTTTTTTTTTTTTGAGGGCTTCTGATAAGACGAGTTCCTTCCGAGTTCATCTTAGCGGGAGTTGACTGTGTATATATATATATTGTTACTTGGTGGCAGGACAAAGGACGTGAACCATGAGATGGGCGAACAATGTATTCTCGCTATTTACAAGATGTCGGCCATGAGACCGAACCGGCGCTGGCTGCGCGCCTGCCCTACTTCTTCTTCCTTGTTCTAATCCTCGTCGTCGTCTTGTAACACTACCCCGCCGTCGAGGGAGACCGTCCCGGTCGAGGCCTTAGTAGATGAGCGAGTGTAGTGAGTACGAACGATGAAATTATAGCACACAGTGAATACGTCGTTGCCACCACGGTGAGGATGAAGAGCTTGGTGCACACTGGCCCCAGAACACCCATGCCCGCCGACGTCATGAAGCAATGTCCAAAGCCCTTTAGAAGACGCGCCGGCGAACGGGGCAGGGGTATGGCATCGTCGTCTTGTCTAGTCGCGGCTTCTCACGTCTCGGCTGATTTCGGCTCGTCATAGGCTGGGGATCGGGCTGGGGAACAGATGCAGTGATGGCTCACCGGGGCTGGGGAATGCCGAAGAGTTCCAAGAGCCTGGAGAAGATCGCTTCAGGAGTCAAGACGGCGAGATGCTGTGGGCCAGTATGAAGGTGATTACAATTTACCCCGCACCTCGACCAAACATGTTACGTGGTGGTAGGACAAAGGACGTGAACCATGAGATGGGCGAACAATGTATTCTCGCTATTTACAAGATGTCGGCCATGAGACCGAACCGGCGCTGGCTGCGCACCTGCCCTACTTCTTCTTCCTTGTTCTCATCCTCGTCGTCGTCTTGTAACAATATATATATATATATATATATATATATATATATATATATATATATATATATATATATATATATATATATATATATATATATATATATATATCAGGGTGTCGAACCGAAAAAAATACCGGTTCGGTTACGGTTCGGGTTCGGGTGAAATAATTTCGTTCCGGTTCAGTTCCGGTTCGACAAAATCACGTACCGAACCGGTTCACGAACCGGTTCGGGAGCTTGAACCGGTTCGCGAACCGGTTCGACGAGTTGAATTATCACTGAAATTAGAAAAAAACATTTACTAGTTTAAAACGACCGTCAAGTCAAAACACAAACAAAAATTCAAAATTCTGCTGTTCCCCAAGGGCAGTGGCGCAATTGCAAAGCAAACTTTAAACAATCACGAGATATTAGAAAAACAAATGAAGTGGCGACGATTTACCACCTTCTTTCTCGCTCACATTATGTTGTCCCAGGGACTATTCATAAAGCCACCGCCAAGACATATGACGGTGGGATATATTTTCTGTCCTTTCCTTTTTTGTTGAAATCGCAATCGTCGCTATGCAATCACCCATCACGCTAACCTTGAAGCTTGAAATTTAGTCCTGCGTACTGGCGCGTTCAAATACCAGCGCTTAATACCAATAGCGCACATTTTTTTTTATATTTGTAACAAAACAGAAAAATCCTACAACAGGCACATAAATACTACCAATGAATTAGAATATTTGGTCACCCTGAATAATTTGTTAGCTGTCACCTTATCGAATGTGTTAGCCACACTTTTGTTAAAAGTAAGCTTTAGTTAATGCTCAGTCACTGCATTATTGCTCTGACCACTGCAATTCCTTTTGCGATACCGAAAGTGTGCATTACAATCAGTATGTCATCGTACCGCCTGAACCCCTACCATCGTTCCGTGTGCTACATTGCGGAATCTTACAACAGATAATGCGGTTACAAAATGAAAGGGAAATTTGTCACGCGGAGCATGAGATGGGACTTTTTGGGTAGACGCTCTTTAATTCGTCCACAGCAGTACTCCCCTCCGGAACGAGTCGCAGTAGAAGCAATGTAGCGAGTTGGGCAAACGGCTTAGCAAACGGCTTAGCCACTGAGCAGCTCCTGCGGTCACACTTGTCAAGTATTAATAATTTGCAGGTGTCGGACCTTTTAAACAAATTATGAAATGCAAAAAGTTTGCACACATCGGGTGTGAGCTTTCGCTGTTGCGCAGTGGAGCACTCCTGCAGCCTGATTGCTCCAATGAAGTCGCAACTAGGGAAGGGCAAAGTCGTTTTATATCCCCTGCAAGCTGCCGAGAATGACATTTCGTTTGGTCAGCTTGCACTACGCTCGCGCCTCCAGCAGCAACAGACCATTGCTACAATGGTGCTAATTCATTTCCCCTGTTGTTACATAGAGCGTGATAGTGTTCAATTGTCGGGAGGGGAAAGTACCCGAGCAAGTACGAAGTTGATGGTACGTGAAAGAAAAAAAGGCCTGAATTGCATTTACTGTGCAATATCAACAACAGAGGGTCGAACCATTTCGGCATGAACCGGTAACCGTTATTTTTTTTTCGGTTCAGTTCCGGTTCGGGTTCAGCGCGCTCAAAAAATAACGGTTCGGGTTCGGGTTCAGTTCCGGCAAAAATATCGGTTCAGTTCCGGTTTACGGTTCGGTTCGGTTCCGGTTCGACACCCTGATATATATATATATATATATATATATATATATATATAAATATATATATATATATATATATATATATATATATATATATATATATATATATATATATTCACACAATGCTCGAGCAAACGTCTCCTGTGAATTATCGCGTGGCTCAAAACCGCGTCGTCACCGATCATCATTGTCGTGGAATAGAAATCGTCCACGTTTTGCGGCCCAAGCCTTACGTCCAGCGGTACGACACGACCTAGACCGCGGCCGGGTGACCGCTTTTGAGGAGAGGGGGATAAGTGAGAGCGCCAGCAGAATCTACCAGTTCTGGCACAATCTTCTACTATACTGGGACAGTCGTCCTGCTCTGATAGGATGTACTATCGTCATCCCCTCATCTTCATCTCCTCGGCTCTCTACATATATATATATATATATATATATATACAGGAATAAAGGTTGGCAGTCAAGAAGACCTCGGAAAGCAAAGGGGAGAATGTGGTAGGTCATTGAAACAGATAAAGAATTTGGAAAAAAATGAAGTGGAGAAAAAAATGCCCGCCGGGTGGGAACCGAACCCACGACCTCCAGAATACCGGTCTGGTGCGATGACCACTACGCTACCGGCGGGGCTATTTCCCCCTCCACTTTCTGGGGTATTTATGTTAAGGTATTTTGTTTCCTGCGCTTGGGGGGGCGGGGTGGGTGGTAGCCAGCGCCACTCGGACTACTCGGGGTGAAGGGGACCTTCTTTTTAACCCCGGGCCGTGACTCGAGTGTCTACGACATGTCGAGAATGGTCGACCAGCGTTGAACCCCCTTAAGCTCCCTATGGCACCAAGACTGCCAGAACAGAGGCCCTCGCTATGCATGTAGCGAATCAGAATGGGAAATGAGGGGCTCGTCGAAAATAAGACAGAAATAAGGGTTGGCAGTCAAGAAAACCTCGGAGAGCAAAGGGGGGAATGTGGTAGGTAATTGAAACAAATAAAGAATTCGGAAAGAAAGAAAGAATGTGGAGAAAAAATGCCCGCCGGGTAGGCAAATATGTATGTATATATATATAGACCTCAGAAAGCAAAGGGGAGGATGTAGTAGCTCAAGATAAAGAATTTGGGAAATAAGAAAGTGGAGAAAAAATGCCCGCCAGGTGGGATCCGAACCCACGACCTCCAGAATACCGGTCTGGTGCGATAATCACTACGCTACCGGCTGGGCTACTTTAGCCTCCACTTTCTGGGGTATTTATGTTCAGGTGTTTTTGTTTCCTGCGCTTGGGGGTGGTAGCCAGCGCCACTCGGACTACTCGGGGTGAAGGGGACCTTCTCTTTAGCCCCCGGGCCGTGACTCGAGCGTCTACGACATGTCGAGAGTGGTCGACCAGCGTTGAACCCTCTCAAGCTCCCTATGGCACCAAGATTGCCAGAACAGAGGCCCTCGCTATGCATGTAGCGAATCAGAATAGGAAATGAGGGGCTCGTTGAAAAAGTATTGGCAGTCAAGAAGACCTCGGAAAGCAAAGGGGAGGATGTAGTAGCTGTTTCGAAATACACCGGCGTTGATACCGGCGCTAGAATTTGGCAATGGCTGGCCGGCGCTCACAGTTATGAGTTGACGAACATAGCAACTGCATCGGCATGTTTACGCGAGCCGTGGCACCCGGCCTTGCACGTGCAGCTTCCCTCGCCTACCTCGCTTAGACTCACTGAACTCATAATAAAGTGCAGAGATGCGTGAGCCGCGTGTTTACAACAGAACTCACAACCATTCACTGTACCCGCCTCTAAATTAGTCGCAGCCCAGGGTCACGTCTGTCATGTGCCCAACGCCATTGCTGGAAACATCGGACGGCTCCGTTGCGTTCGCTAGCTCCTCCCGGATGTTTGTGGCGTGTAGCTGGCGAGCTGGCGACCACGTTCAAGTTGAGGTTTTCTTATAGGTATGAAAAAGAAAACGAGCCAATATATCCCATCTCTCTGAAACCGTTAAAACGAGCGCGCTGGTTTTAGCAGTCATCGCAGCGTAGCGCACATATTTCTAGGGACCATAGTAGCACGGGCGGTACTGGCGGCACAGAAATGGGCGCAAGCGATGACAGCAACATCCGATAAATGCCTCCAGTGGCCGTAGATGGCGCTAGTTGTTCAGGCGCTGGTGTCGCCACCATACCAGCGCACGGAGCCAGCCGTAGCCGCAGCCCTCACTGTTGCAACAAACCATGCAACTATGGTCCCTAGAATGCAACAACATAATGCAACAAACATTACGCAGCGTTTCTTTTCTTGCGCTGGTCGATCGTTGTCATGTTGACGTAGTGTGACCGTGTAACAAAGCGTAACCATGTAACGTTTTCGTTCAGTATGATTTGGAAGGTGGAAGAGAAGTCGTCGGGCCTACGGACGAGCGTAATTTTTTTCTGGTGGACGTCGACGACTACGAGCGTGGCGTGTGAAATGTTTGGGCTCATGACAGCGAGACGCGGGGCGATTATTCGAGGGCACCATCGTTCACATGACCGGTAAGTGTTCTTACCCTTAAATTGTGCATAACACTGTCTGAGCGCTCTTTAGCAGTTTTACATCAACTGCAGAAAGTAAGGAATGAATGTCGGCGTGCCGGTGGAGCCGTCGGAAGGCACGGTACCACCTTGCACATAACACGCTCTATTCAGGACTGTGCTGGCTACCAGTTAGTCGGGTTAGGAATTCATCTGCATTGTTCGTGTCGGCGTCGAGTAGTCACCAAGCCAAATTCTCACGTACAGTCGGCAAAAGGCTTGAACGCGCGAGTGGCGGGCTCCGGAGTGCGCGTTAGACACGTAGTGATAACGCCTGGTTTGAGATAGGTAGAATGCGTGCATGCGAGGCCCGTATCAGCGCGATGGCTGTGTCCCTCCTCGCTGTACCCGTCGCCTTGGCTTCCACGCCATCTTTGACTGTAATAGCGCTGCATGCCTGCCCTGCCGGGCCGGGAAACAAAACCGATGATTACCCGCCTTCACGCGCGTTGTGCCAGTTTCTCGTCTGCATTAGCCTTGGCGCACAGCTGTTCATTGCGTTATCGTTCCGCCAATAGCTGCAAGAGTCCCATGAGCGCCACTATCCGGTTTCTGGGCTCGGCTTTGCATGTCACTGCTGACGGGCTCACGCCACAATACTTAATGCACTGTGCAAGCGATCACAGACCGATATCTAGTCACTATAAAACACCGGCATCGATGCGTTTTCTGCAATTGTTCGTTGTCTCGCATACAGGAAAACACTCCTGTCTAAATTGTGCAGCGCGCCGCAAAAAAAGCGTTGCACGTAGTTAAACGCAGCCAACGCTCTACTACCAATCGCTCATTGCCGCTATTGTTTCCCGGCCCGGCAGTGCAGGCAGCGCTTCTCACCACGAAAGAAGGTACTGAAGTCAAAGCGACGGGCACAGCGACAAGGGAAAGAGCCATCGTGCTGATGCGGGTCGCGCATGCTCACATTCTACCGGTGTCAAACCAGGCGTTATCACTAAGTGTCTCGCTCGCAGTCCAGAGCACAACGCTCGCGCGTTATAGACAAGCCTTTTGCCGATTGTACGAGCTTTGAAATCGGGTTTTTTTTTGTGAAGGCCGTCTTGCCAGCAGCCACTGCAGTAATGTTATTTGTAAATTCTCTTATCGAACATGACGCACATAAATGCCAAGGTGCTAGAATAGCCACCGCTTTCTGGTATGTTTATTAGGGGAAGTCAAAATTTGCATGAAAGTTGACGTCATAACTATAATTAAACATGTGTAAAATGACACTGAAGTGTGCTTGTTGCTCTAAATAAGTGTCATTTTGGTGGAAGATGCTCGGAACAAGTATGGCATGTTATCTCTTGACCTCTCATTGCAGGCAGACAAAAAAACTGCGAAGGCAGAGAAAAGATCAGCGAAGGTCGCCATCATTCTTCGAGCTGCCGCAAGGGACCAAGACCCTGTAGCAGTTTTAAGGAAGAGGGTCGTGCAATTGGAGGCCGAGATGCGGGGGCTGCGATCACTCAACATGGAGCGGCCGGCAAGTTCTTTTCACCAGTGCGTAAACAATGCTCCATCTGTGTGCATGGCTTCTTATCACTATTATGAGCTAAGCAACGTACCAGATACTGCAGTTGCTATCATGCTTAGTTGGCTGTAATGTCAACTGTTGCAAGGAAGGTTTCACTTCCTCAAACAAGCGGCAGTACCATCTAAGGAGCCTACACCCTGATTGAACAGGTTCCTGTCTTTGGGTGGGTGAAAACAAAACTTTCCTGCAGCATGACCTTGTCACGTGGCTTATATATGAAGATTTTGAGCTATTGGTTTATCTAGTTGCTAGCCATTGCTTTTTTGCAGGCACTGCATAAATTACTGCCCGTTGAAAGTGCTTTACTCGCTGTAAAGGATTTTGACAATGAGATTGTTTGGAAGAGAGGGCCTAGTAAAAAAATTCATAAAACTGCAATTCTAGTGAAAGTGCAGGAACACGGCAATGCTGCTTTGTGTTTTGTAGCAGACTTGCTAACAATGTGACTATGAGTGGGCAACACAACTTATTGCTCTATATTTTTCATACAGCCCCAACCCTAAAAGTGACTTGTTAGTCTCATAAAAGGACAATCTGCACCTATGTAGAATGACTTGTTTGCGATTTTGTGCGTGCTGAGAATGGTATTGACCAACCTTTAAATTCCTTTAAAAGCGGAGCACTTTATTAAAACTGATTGCCTGTACTGCGTATTGTTTTAGGAGTGCAATACTTTTTCATGTGACTCAGGCACCTCTCCAGGGAGTGAAAAGAGTGGACATGGCCTGCAGCTCCCTGCCAGCATGAGCCCTGCAGAACCACCAGCACCCGACACCAGTTGCGCCAGCACGAGCCTGGCGGCACCACCAGCACGAGCCCTCTACGGCGCTGGCTGTGAAGAAAGTAGGTGTTTAACGCTTTCTTTCTGTTAGTCCCAGAACTTGGCTTGTTTTTGCTACTGTAGAAAGTAATCGTTTTGTGAAACATGGGGTATGCTCGACAAACAGGGTCACGTAAGGCAACTCCAAAGCGGCGGACTGCTGTGCAGCTACAACAAGCATAGTGTGCCCAGTACCAACAGCAGTGCTCATCGGTATTTCTATGCTTATGTGTATTTTGTACTTTTATTGTTTCTCGCACCATTCGTACTGCTGTAAAATGAATATGCATTACATTTATGCGCAAATAGCTCATTTGGAAAGCTTGCAAGCCGTACCTAATTTGTGTTTGCTTTTGCCGGCCTCAGCCAATCACACAGCTGGGCACATTGGACATCTAGGTTCTGTTGCGGGAAATGAGCTAGTGGGTTGCATGGCCATTCCCTTTTTTCCTAATGATAGCTTATTTGGTTGAAGTGCTCATTAAAAGTGGTGTCACTATGATTTTAACGTGGCAATCTTTCGAATGAACCAAACTTGTGTTGTGTCTGCATGGCCCCTTTAGCCTAAAGTTTTACAATCTGACATATACTTTTGGAGAGACGTTTTATGAGTGTAACGTTATGCTCTGCAGTAATATAAATGTGAAAGGCACCACTTTTTTAGCATTTTTCAGCATGGGGAGCATTCTTTTTACTGCGAAGCAGTCTGTGTCTCAACCCCCTCCCCCGGTTTCATTCCAGTGAAGCAATTTTCTGGGTGCTGCTTGCTCTTGTCTTTTTTTGCTAAGCACACACATATAAGCGGTCGCTGGTTTACGCGTGCACATGCGGGGACCGGAGGAAGGAGGGTAGGTCGTGCATGCAAAACTATAGGTTTCACACCCTCTTACATGCGGAGTCTTACACATGGACGTCGAACAGCCAAATGTGACCTGTCTGGTGTCTTCACGGGTAGAGCAAATTGGGTTGTGTGCTACACACACAGTAAGGGAAACAGACAGCCCCATGTTTGTTTGCTAGAATAAAACTCGAGTCTGTCCAAGTTTAATTCAGTAAAACGACTAGTAAGTATGCTGCCTTGCAAATTATGAACAAATGTGGCTTGTTTCGTGCACTTGGTCGACTGCGCCCGGCTTCGCAGCTCATCTATGTGGAGCCATTGTGTTTAGTTCTATGAAATGGCAGAGGTTAAGGACACAGTTTTGGCAGTCTAATTTTCAGTCTTTTTACGTTGTTTGCCATTGTCTTGCATTACATGTATTGTTTTGTTCTATCGATGCAGATCCCTTCTGGCACTACCTGCAGATGAAGGGCTGCGAACCAGGGGACATGCACAAGCGACACATGCTGCTAGGGAGATATCTAGCACGAGGGTCCGTGGATCTGCACCAATAAGAAGGTACATGTTTACCAATTTGGTTGGTGGAAACCTAGGCCAGTGTCTCTACTGTTTAAAGGGACCCTGCAGCACTTGCCATCGACTACTCGGAATGTAGTTTGGGGTAATGTCTATTGTCCTAGAAATCGCCCCTCCAAGAATTATGAAAGCCCTTTACTGTCACCAAAACTATGCACGATCAGAAATCGCGCATAGTTGTTCTCTCTCAACTGGACTGCGGACAACGCAACTAAAGCTGTGTGCTCTCTCCTGGAGAGGGGGGCAGCTTGCGACGTTCTCTTCGGCGTCCTTGGACATATCATAGGCTGAGGAGTATTCTCCGCAACGTGGGGGGGAGTCAATTCTGGTTTGGTGCCACACAAAGCAGGCATGGCTGCCTGCTTGCAAGCGTGCGCTCAGGCTGGTAGGGCGTTTTTGAAGCAATAAGCAATTGTTGTCTAGTGGTCTCGTTGAAAGGAGAGTATTGCGTTTTTCACTCAAACTCCGTGCGCACTCAACAAAAGAAATACCAAACTGTGCGTTGAGGTTCAGGCACAGAACAGGTTGGTACACAGTGCCGATGACGGCGAATCCTCACAGGAAATGTGAGAAATTAGTCGCAAAGTTGACCAGCGACAGCCAATTGAACAGCCATGGCCGCAATGACATCGTTTAGGCCATGCCAAGAGTGCATAATGAGCAAAATTGAAGAGAGCGCGGTTGGTTTTTCCGCGTCTTTCACAACGATTTGCGTGCTCACCGCTTCACGTGGACTTGTAATATTTGGGTCAGGTATTCCTGGCAGTGTAATCTAAACATCGTGCAGGTTTACTGGCACTGTTTGAAGAGTGTTGCAGGGTCCTTTTAATCCAAAATGGTCAGTTACTGATATAGAGGCATTTTTGGTTGTCTGCATTGATAGTTTGATTGTCTAAATTGGCACGGCAACTATGCGCCTCGACCGAGAAGACTACAGTTCGCGCTGCGCGCAAATTTTGCATTAGGGAGTATCGGCATTTTTTCTTTTTAATGTGTTTTTTATTGGCTGAACTTTTATCGTTGCTTAACTTCACTTAGATTTATGAACTGGCTTATACTCTTTGGGGAAAGTTTTACGAGTATGATGTCACGCTGTAGTAATTTAACTCTCGTTAGCGCTGAAAAATTGACCGATTTTTAGGGGTCCAAGAAAACATTTCTTTTCTGCAAAAAATCATTGGTAAGAACTAATTACAGGAACACAAATTGCAGAATATATAATGCCTTTTCCAAAAACACCATTTTTTAAATGTTTTCACTCATAGTTGCAAACATATATCAAAATCAAAATTTTTGTCAAGTTGTCAAAGAAAATGATAAAAAAGGAGTTGTGTACAACAAACCACAGGCAGTAGAAAAAATTTCGGATATACATTTTGTAGGGAACATTCCAAAAACACGTCCTAGAAAAATTGTTGGCTTGCGTGGAAAAGTTTGCAGAGATAAAAAAAATTACCACGCGTGGTGCCCATGCCATGCGGTGAAGCCCAACCTGCGTTTCAAGATGGGCAATTTTGGGTGGTTCCCTGGAAGAAATCTGGCGATTTGACATTATCAGAGGCACCAATGTGTCCCGTGTGACGTAAAAACATTTTGTCAAGACTGACTTTGCATTTACAGCCAGCACAGTATTCGGGACAAGCACGCGATGCGGAAAAACATGCATGGAGTTGAAAACGAAACTCCGTGGTTAATGCTTGTTGACGTTCACTGTCAGTTATCTCTAAAAACATAAACTTGCTGTTTATTATTATCTTCTGACTCGCTGTTGTAGCCTTTCTTACAGAAATGTGGTGCAATGCGCTAAAATCGTGCCCCGCAAACTTTGCTCAAGTAGCTGTTGTGCGATAACAAAGATCAGCACTACGAGCCTCCTGCAAACATTTTTGAAATGAAACAGTACAAAAGGTATTGGAGACTCCATCCGAATAGACATTTCAATTAAGGAGCAACACTAGACCTCTGGAGATACCCTTGTATGGAAACGAAACTGGCAGGCAGACAGCTGGGGGTGTGTAAAGCCGGTTTGAAGTGCTCTCCTCGTCGGAACAGATATCTGGTAACTGGGTGTTATCTTTTGACTTGCATCAGAAGTTCTTAATGCAGAAAACGTTTTAGGGTGGGGGGGGGGGGGGGGGGAATCAGGAGTGGCATGCTTTTTTTTTTTTTTTTTTTTTTGAGGATGTGTAGCGGACGCTCAAGGCACCATGGCAGGTAGGCTTGAAGTTGAGTAACTGCAGAGTAACACTAAATATGAATTTCACGATGCATAAACAAAACCGAAACTGTTGTTAACTGTTTGAATGGTCCTGTGGTAAGTAGAACTACAACACAACTAAGAACAATGTGCGCAAAGGCAATAAGACTGCCTAAAATCGTGAAGTAACTTTGCAAACGGGCACTGCTTGATATTTTCAGCCGATTTCAGGGGTTATTACTGTGTGACTGAAAACCTGACGTTTAAAAATTATCTTCTGATTCACCCTTCATGCCCTGATAAAAAAACCAAACAATGATGCAGAGTACTTACGGTTGCCATGCGTTGTTCTTCAGTAGCAATGACGCGCAAAGACCACTACCCTTTCTGCACCCATGTGATGCAAATGCATGTCAAAAATCACGTTTTTGTTGCAAAATGAAAACAGAACTGATTTTGAAAGGACATTTTCTGATCTAAGTTTAATGGCTTTACTTGTTCCAGAAATGCCAGGAACGCTGTGAAAAGGGGCTTGCAAGGTATCATTTAAATTAAATGATTTTGAATAGGCACAGTAATGTGAAAAGCACTTTATCAGCAATAGAGAGCACTTCGTATTGCTCAGCATGCAGAGACGTGTTTAGTTTTATAAAATGGCGCAGTTTAAGGACACAGTATTAGCAGTATGATTTTCAGTCTTTTTGTGCTGCCTGTCATTGTCTTGCATCAATGTTCGTATTTTTTTTTCTTTTTTCTGTCGCTGCAGGTTCCTTCTGGCATTACCTCCAAGTGAAGGTCTGCGAGCAAGCTGAAATGCACAAGCGCCACAAGCTTCTGGCTAGATATCTCGCGCAGTATTTCGCTGATCTGCACCGATAGGAGGTACATGGGCTTGTTTGCCAATTTGGCTGGTGTGAACGCCAGAGCCAGTGTCTCTACCGTTTTAATCCTAAACAGTCATTGTGAGAAATGGCGGCATTTTTAATGGTGGATGTAATTTGCAATGTCGTTTTTGTGCTTCGTGAGGTGTGCATTGATAGTTTTTTTGTGTCTTTTTTCTGTGGCTTTCTGCAGCTGTATAATTAATTTGTGGCAGCATATAGCTATAGCTATGGTGTTGTAGAATGTGTTGGTCTGCAGTCGACGCCAAATGCGAGCCGCCTGTGTGCTGAGGGATGGGTGAGGAGGAGGGTATTGAAGCCGCAGTTGGCGATAATGATACAAGATTTCAGTGTATCAGGGAGAGACCGGAGGATAGATGGAGGGTTCGGAAAGGTCGTCTTCCGTCGACGAAAACGCCCGGAATGTAAGAGCGCGGGCAGCGGCGTGTCGCGGCCGCCTTGTTTCCCTCGAGGGAAGAATGGCCTGGTGTCCATACGAGAAAACGCGCAAAAGCACCAGTGTAGTCAGGTTGTGATCAAGTTGTAATACACAGTGACTGCATCAAACTACGCTAAATGGCGCTACGCGGAAACACGAGATGGTGCCGCGGTGCACCGCGTATGTAAGCGGGTTCTGAAAATCCCATACCCCCTTCCCGCCATGGATAGAAACGAACGTAAGACGCGTCACGCTGCTGCTAACGTCTACGAAGACAACGAGCTTTCCCCAATACGAAACCGCGGCAAGCGGAGGCAAAGTGACTAAAATCGAATGACGGTCGGGGCACAAATCGGATTTCACTCGGGGTGCAACTTGGATATCACGGTCCCCGTACTCCGCACCGTCGCCATTAGCCACTGAGTTGAGATGCTGCCATTTTTTTTAACGTGCGCCTAACGTGCGGCGAAATCTCGTACACACGGGTGTTTTTGCTTTTCGCCTCCATCAGAAAAGTGGCCGCCGCGGCCGGGAATCGAAGCCGCAACCTCGTAGAAGCATGACTGAAAGTCTATAAAACTAATTTCATGTAATCTGTCGTACCTAAGGATCCTTATCGGCCTGCTCCCTTCACTGCTATGGAGCTGTAATAAACCGGGTCGCCAGCCCGCAGCTGCTTCCGTTCGACTGCTGCGTATGTGTAACTTTGGCGTTTTCTTCTTGTTCTTCTTTGTTTTTCAGATGTCGCATTCACTTGGCTTCAGCGCACTGGCCTTGTTCGACAAGTCAGGACACCTCTTTGAAGCTCCAAACCCGAAGCGCGTCCAAGCCTGCCCGTGTTCTGTACAAGCTTGCAATCCTTCACGCCGCCAAAACATGACGTCGTAGCATCTCGCCATGTCGCTCATACTCCTTGCTTCAATTGCGAAAATAAAAGTTCTTAAATATTTTCTGCCTCTATCAAGGCTCCTGAGCTCGCTGGCTACGTCAGCTTGAGCACAGTGGCGTGCATGTACAGAATTGAAAAGAAAAAATTAAAAACATGAATATAAAAGGGAATTTGGATGGGAAACTACATTTTAGAACAAACTCTCACTCACTAAGATCTCTGAATACGAATAAATAAGATCACATGAAAACTCACGTTGAAGAGAAAACTTACACACGTGATGTGAACGTATCCCTCAAGAGGTCTAACATTACGCTGCACGCAAGGGAGCAAATTCTGACTTTCCTAGGCCAACCTCTCCAATAAACGTATTTCTCTCTCTTTTTCTCTCTCGGGTGCAAGGACTGACACCCTTCTGCGTGGCTTATACTTCCAGAGTTCCAGTGAAAATTTTAAATAAAGAACGCTTTATCAGCAAAAGATTTGCCCGATAACATGAAAGTTCTCACCCTTCGAGCCGAATATATGGTCAAAAACACGGCAAGTTTGCTGAAAGGTCCGCGGATTTCTAAATTACTGTATCCGTTAATTAATTACGCGAAACTCGGTAATGCGTGGCTAATTACAGCTTCGCAGGCTTGTAGATGTGAAGGGGCGTATATTTTGAGCGTCCCGAAAATCTTTGGCCTGAACGGGCGTTGTCTAACCATTCTGAAGGCACCAAAAGGCACAAGAAAGGCGCTAAGAGGCACGATTTGCGTCGCCGTTATCAAGAAAATCTTTTGCTGATAAGGGGGGTCTTTTCAGTGAAACTTTTTTCCCTCAAAGGGTGTAGGTATAGTCCTGCAAAAGAGAGTCAGCACGTACACCCTCAAGGGAGTCAAAATTTACACCTTTTCGCGCAGCCTAATGTTACACCATGGTTACACCTTCGAGTGAAAAGTTTTGCTAAAGAATGCTTGAAAAGACCCCCCTTATCAGCAAAAGATTTTCCTGATAACGGCGACGCAAATCGTGCCTCTTCGCGCCTTCCTTGCCCTTTTCGGCGCCGTCGGAATGGTTAGAAAGCGCCCGTTGAGGCAAAGACTGCATGCGGGCTGAGTTGAGACGTACGTATTTCGTCCCCATTAGTACACCCGTGGCTAGTAGCGCTAGTTCTGAAGCTTTCAGCCTTAGCTTGACCAGGCAAATTACTCATGTGTTTAGTTTCACACGCATTAGGGAACATTATTAGAGTCATTTAATGGCGGAGTCTGTCCGTGAGAGGGCGTTTCTCTGCGCCAATGACGTGTGGAGGTTAGATGGCGGTATACAGTGGCCGGCAGATTCCGTCGTCTTGTCAGAGATTGAGCCCCGCGCATAAGCCGTAGGCCTGATTCAGTACCTTTTCAGCAATTTTTTTCCCTTTTCTTCCTTTCTCTTTCATTTCTTTAACTTGGTCTGTTATCGCATTACTGTTTCTTTACCTAATTCAGCACATGTATTTCTATCGTCGAATAGGACTCTTCTGGTTTGAAGCGAAAATATGGCCGTATGTGAACATTATTTGTTTGCCGCTGTGCTTCCGGTGCCTCTGATTAGTGCTGAACACTTTGGTGAGTGGAGCAAGGGACGACAACAATCGCGAATCATTTTATGTATTTTTATTGACCACGAAGGAAATATATTCTCTGCCAGGGCACACTTGCTTCCGAGATGAAGGAGCCCGCTGGCCAAGCAAGTAGGCGGGCGACATAACCAAACGTCTTTTGACTCTTGGCAGCGTCAACAGACACTGACGCCGCTATCACTACGAACACCGGAATGCGCGCACACTGTTTTTTCCGGTGAGTTTGAAGCAAACGTCCCTCTGGGGGTGAAAACTCAGTCCGGGTTCCCCACAGGCTCTTATCCTTCGCACAGGTAATGCACCACTCTGGCAGGGCTGCTAGGCTCCTCTGTGACGATCTGCTTGGGGCTTAGCGTCACTGAGGCGCTTTGCGACAGTTTTTCACACTGCCACCATGCATAATCGAGCCCTTCACTGCACATTTACGTACAACACTTGTCGATACTGAATCGCTAATCTTTGAGCAGCTACATCTGATAACACTCTGGTATGGCACGCCATGGTTTATCTGGACACAAATTGGTGCGGTTAGAGCCACTGAGAAAACTAAACAGTACGCCGAGTATTACACTCAACTCTACGAGTGACGACAAGGACGTTCAGACTTCTGTCCGCATGCTACTTTGCCGGCGGCTACGCCGAACTCCCCTGTACAAGCTACACACAACAGTCCGTTTACCTTTTTCGCCGTCCGGGGCCAAATCCTGGGAGGACACGTTGCCTAGAATGAACACTTTCACACCAGCCTGAGGACAAAGTACCCGAGTAAGAACTTCGCTTCATGAACGGTGCGACGTTCACACTGGGTCAAGGGCTGTCCCTAACCGCACTCCTAGCGAATCATTTTTGGAATTATGCTCACTAGGAGTGCGAACTTGTTCGCTCTTTTTTTTTCTCTCCTTACTTTAATGAGCGCCATTATGACAACTAGGATTTCCTAAAATACTGTTCGAAACGAGATACAAGAGACCGACACAGTACTTGATGTCGCTCGAGCCGACAGAGCCAGCGAGCCGCATCGACTGTGTACAAACGACAAAGGCAGTACTCCGGTTTCGAACAGGGTTTAATTCCAAGACAGGCGCAGCGACGGACAGCTCGACTCGAATGGCATTCGTGAAGGCTCTATGACGGACCGTCCTCCAAAGTGGTAACCAGGACGCATAGATAGAAGGCGGCCTGCACCAAGGGGCAAATCACGTTAAAAATGTTACGTTTAGGGAGATCACCATTCCTTACCGATTGCAAACAGGGTTTAATGATTTCAAGACAGGCGCAGCCATGTACAGCTCGACTTGAACGGCATTCTGGACGTCTCGATGACGGCCCCGTCCTGCTCGGCGGTGGCCGGTACCCATAGGCAGGAGGCGGTCTGGAACAAACGGCAAAGCACGTTAGAAATGTTGTAATTTCGAAAGTAATCACGGCTTACTGAATGCGGGGACCATGATTACGCCTGGCAGGAACGGGAAGGGACGCTGAAAGGCAAAGTAACAGACGAACAGCGACAGAACCACTTTTATTACCAGAAAACACCTCTGTACAAAACATGCGTCGTCGAGCTCAGTAGATAGGACAGATGGAGACGTGTACCTGCCTAGCCAGAAGAGTAGTGCATGTTTGCGGGAAGGAACAAGTGCAATAAGACACGACGCAAGGGTCAGGGAAAGGGGAGGGCGGAGGCGGTGCCGGACGCGAACCTGAAAAGGAACCAAGGACACCAATTCCATCACTCGCCTTTGCCACGACCCCAATTTGGAGCCGCAGACCGCAGAGCTGCGTTCCGTGCTTCAGTGATGCTCGTTGAAGGTGGCGACTGTATTCCGAACGCCGCGCGAACCGAGGACGTGCGAGCGGAAGGCATTATCGATGTGCACATACCTCGGCTACCGCGGCGTTCGGAAAGGAAGACCGACTATCACCACAACCTAACGGGGCTTCCGAGCTGAGTCCGGCGCTAAAGGCAGTGGCGAAGGGCTCCAACACCGCCACTGCGCCGCTGTCCCGAAAGCTACAGCCTAACGCGCACCGCAAAGCTTTGGCGACAGTCGGAATCCCTGCGTCGCGACGGCCCAGGAAACGTCCGGCTCCGAGGCTAATGTGCGCTCGGTTAGGAAAATTCAAATACGCAAACGTTCAGCGTCGCGAAAAAAATTATACGAAAGCCGGTTTCGTGGGCACGCCGCACGTCGCACCGGGCCTTCAGCCACGGAACTCACCACTTGGAAGAGTCGTCGGTGAAGACTGAAGCAGCATACCGTGAAGGAAGTCCGTGAGGCCCTCGTGGGTATTCGCTTGTCCGAGCGAGCCGGTTGGGAGCGGGGATGGCACAGGCACAACGAAAAACGACTGAAGGAAACAAAAACGACAACACTTATGGCATTAAAACACCTCTTAGCGCGAACTAAACTTCCCCAATAGACAGTATACCGCGAGGAAAAAAACTCACCTGTCCATCGCCGCCGTCACCGTGCCGCCAGCTACTCTGCGCCCGATGCACAACAGGCAAGCAAGATGGCGTACCCCTTGTTCTAAAACGCGCTTATCCTGGGATTACAGAGCACTGCTATTGGTCGGCTACCGCCTACCCTTCCACTCTTTCACATCGATATCGTCTTCCAGAACATTCTGCCAGTTGTAAAACAAAACGAAAAAGTTATCGCATCAAGTCGCAGCCGCGCGGCCACCGGAGCATGCATGACCACGGCCGGACTAGAGGAGCGGCGAGCGCGCACTTTGCGCGCCCGCCGCTCCTCCAGCCCGGCCGTGGCATGACAAGGCATTTTATGCTGCGTCACGGAGCAAGATAACCTTCTTGGTTGGTGGTTCTTCATGTCGGCTAGGGGGCTTCGGCTAGCGCGATTGCACGGTCCTATCGATCATGCGGCCGTTACCGGCCGTCTTCCGCGGCTTTTGAAACCGAATAAAAAACGCCACGTCTTAAAGAAACAGTCGACTGCGCGGGAACACAAATGCTACTGCGTACGAGTCATTCATTTATTGATTGACTGATTGATTGATTGATTTATTGATTGATTGATTGATTGATTGTAAGGTTCAACGCGCCGACAAAATGAAGGCGATGAGGCGCGCCGTATAGTGGAGGGCTCCGGATTGATTTTGACCACCTGGGGATCTTTAACATGCGCCGAAATCTCGTATATACAAGGGCGGTTTGGCTCTTCGAATCCACTAGAAAAGTGGCCGCCGCGGCCGGGACTCGAACCCGCGTACCCGTTCTCAGCAACACAACGCCTTAGCCACTGAGCCATCGCGGCGGGTGCGTACGAGTCGTGGCTGTAAGAAAATTAGTGCCCTTTCCACCCTGTGAAGAAAAATGACCTGCGAAGCTGGACGCAGTCCACGAAGTGCATGAAATGAAACACGTTTGTTCGTAAATAGCGGTTGAGCAAACTTCCTAGCCAATTAGCTGAATGAAACTTGGAAGGATCCAAGGTTCAGTCTCGCGGACAAGCTAGGAGCTGACTCCCGCTTCGTAGGCATCTCACTGTTCGTGTAACACACCAACCCAATCCGCTCGATCACTGAGAGGACACCGGACAAGTCGCATTGGGCCGTTTGACGTCCGCGTTTATACCTCCCGCCAGTACGGGAGGCGCCATCAGTAAGGACCGCGTGCACGCACCCCTCCCCCCAAGCCGTGCACGCCGGCAACCGGTTATGTGCGCGTGCTTAGAAGTGAAAGAAACCTGAACAAGTAATACTGCCCCACGTCGGCGTTTTAAGCGGGCAAGTTGCCCTTCATCTGGGAGGTATTCGCAGCTACTCGACGAGCTGGAACTAGAGGGTGCAGTGCGGCGGTAGCGGCTTTCTACACATGGCGAAGTTGCGCAAAACAAACAAGGTCAAAGAAGAAACAACAAGAAAGTGCGCTTGTCCTTTCGTTTCTTATTTGCCCTCGTTTGTTTTTGCGCAACGTTGCCATCGATCGCCTCCAACTACCATGCCGGAGCACCGATATGGCGAATGTATGCAAATGCGCACGCGAGCGAAACCAAAGCTTTTCGCACCACCTATCAGCTGATGGGCCACTCGTTACAGCGCTATGATGTAAAGGGAAGGTGGCGCGATAACTCCTAGCAGAATTCCAAGCGCAATCGTCAAAGCACACCTAAAAAACACTATGCACCCGTAGGCCTCTCCGTGCTTGTGAATGTTTACAGCGGCGCTTTCGAGCAAAGCCGGCCGTGGTTCCAGCGGTAAGCGTCAAATTCGGCTCGCAGCTCGTGAAGGTGCTTCCTGAGCATGGGATCTACGTCTCGTGTCGCTTTGAACAGCGACAGTACTTCCACAATACGAGGGTGGGAGCGCAACGCAGGCGAAAAATCTCGTACGGCGCCTTCGGCAACGCCACTCGCATGGAGGAAGCAATAAGTTAGGAGACGGCGCCACCGGAGAAACGTGAAGCCTATCATAAAAAGTAAAATCGAAGTCGGCCCAGGCGTCACTGCACCACGTGACCCCACCGCGCTGCCGAAGTATGGGCCGCCGCGCACTCTTCAATTTCGTATGCTCGAAACTGCTCTGCGGCCCTTTGTCGCGAAGGCTGCTATATGTTGGTTTTTTCCCACGGCTTTTGTCTTTTGCATGCACGCGGCACTCCTGCCCGCACGCGGGCATGGGATCGCCGAGCAGACAAATGCAGGAAGGACGGGGAAAAGTTACCGCCAACCAAACACGAGAGATGCCCCGGAGTCAGAGACCGCCGCCGCCGCCGGCCCACCCGACCATGGAAGAAGAAGAAGAAACACTATTATTGGGGAGAAGAGTTAGTTGACGATTGTGGCATCCGGTTTGGCGGCGACCGCAGCCGCCCGGGCGACCAGTGAAGCTTGAGCCTCCTGGTCTGGGCAGCGCAACGCCTCCTCCCACTGCTCACATGAGGTTATTTTTGGATAGGGATCCCTCTGGCATCCCCACATAAGGTGCTGAAGTGTGCCGAGGGACTGGCAGGCAGTACAGTCAGGTGAAAGGTATAGCGCTGGCTGAATTAGGTTTAATTTAGCGGGATTGGGAAATGTGTTTGTCTGTAAAAGACGCCATATGTATGTTCTTGCTGGATGGTGAGTTTGTGTGCCGGCGAGAGAGGCGGTAGTGGTGGTAATTTCATTGTAGGTGATCATCCCGTCTCTAGCGGATCTGGCGTCATGGGGGAACGAGCTGGGCCCGGCTCGGATGGTGAGTTCTCGAGCCATACTGTGGGCAACTTCATTCTCCTCCAGGCCAGCATGCGCCGGAGCCCAGATGATTTCTACGGGGGACGTTGGGGGTGCTTGTTGGAGAACTTTAAGTGCCTGGGGCGAAATATAGCCGGAGGCGAGATTTTGAACTGCCGTTTTAGAATCGGTGATGATTCTGGAAGGGGTCGGCTTTTCCGTTAGCGCTAATGCTACCGCCGCCTCTTCCGCTGTGGCTGGGTTGGTGGTGCAAATGGTCAGGAAGTTCCGCTGTACCTGATTGGAACGGCAATGGGAGACGATTGACAAGGCACCATGCCACCGATATTCGGCTGCGTCGACGCGTCATGTTTGTCGCGGTATTTTTTATGTATACAATGCTTGTGCGCGTTGCGAACGCCTTTTGGTGTTGAATTGTGGGTGCATGTTTCTGGGTATAGGCCTGATAATTAAATTAGAATGAATGTCGTGAGGGAGTGTGGTTTTGTCTTCTGGGGGGTCTAAAGGGGATATTCGTAACCTCTGGAGAATAAGAGCGCCAGTGGTAGTATTTGAGAGTCTGGTAATTTGAGAGACAGACGCCATGCTGGTGCATCCAGACGCCGCCGCCCGTGCACGGACCCGGCGCCTGACCATCGATGGTGAGGAGCTCCAGTGGAAGACCAGGGTGCGGTACCTGGGACTCACCCTGGACCACTGGCTGAACTTCCGGCAGGCAGCCAAGAAGCTCCGAGCCAGGGCTCAGCTGGCCACAAGATGGTGGTCCGGGACAGGGGTTGCTCACAGCGGACGGCTCTCCGGCTGTACAACGCCTCCGCTTTGGGTCTCCTCATGTATGCGCTGCCGCTGGTGAGCCTGCGGAAACCGACCTGGCGGCAGCTGGAAACGGATCACCGCAAGGGGGTCCGCTCTTGCCTCGGCCTGCCCCAGAGCTCGTCCTGCGAGAAGACGCTGGTCGAGGCGGGGGCGTGGACCCTCGGGATGACGGCTGACCGGCGGGCGCTTGGCCAAATTGACCGGCTGCGGCGCGCCGAGGGGGGCGGCCCGCTGCTGCAGCGACTGAGGGGCCACCACCGCTCGCGCATGGGGCGCATGCTCGCGCTCTACGAAGAGGTGGTGGACCCCTTGGATGCGCAACCTGGTGGCCCGGCTCCTGCTCTGACAGCTGAAGTGAGACTGGACATCCCAGGTCTGCGCAGCAAGCGGTGGACGCCCCCATGCGCACAACTGCAGCTGACACGGGGCGTCGTCTGCGGCGACCTCGAAAGCCACGCCCTTGTCTACACGGACGGCTCGGTGCGGCAGCAGCAGGGGTCGGCCGCAGCGGCCGCCGTGGTGGGAGAGGCCACTCGGCAGGTGCGGCTGCCCTATGCCTCATCTTCGGCCACAGCCGAGCTGGTGGGTGTCGGACTGGGCCTGGACCTGCTGCTGGAGGTGGCGCCCTTGCCCGAGCTCTGTGCCCTGCTGTGCGACTCCCGGGTGGCCCTGGCGCGTCTACGGGACGGCGACTCGCACTCCCTGTTGGTGCGGGGCATCCGGGAGAAAGCGGCGCAGCTGGCGGACCGAGGCACTCGGTTGTGCCTGCAGTGGGTCCCCGCCCACATCGGCCTGGACGGAAACGAGCGGGCGGACGAGCTGGCCGCCGGAGCACACGCGCTGCCTCCCTCGGACATGTTGGCCCAGGCGGCAGCGGACGACGCCCGCCTGCTCATCCAGCGACACCTCCGCACCAGGCATCCAGACCCGCGGCTGCGTGTCGGAGGGGGTCTGCCGCCTGTGCGGGCATCACGCCTGCCTCGTCGACTGCGCTCGGCCGTCCTGCGCCTCCGCGTGGGGGCCGCGTGGACGGCAGAGCGGAAGCACCGACTAGGGCGGGTGGCCAGTCCCGCCTGCACTCACTGCTGAGCGCCCGTGCAGTCCCTGCCGCATGTACTGTACGAGTGCCCAAAGTTTGCGGCAGGGCGGGCGGAGCTTCTGGCCGTGCTCCGAGGGGTGCGGCCACTCGAGGAACTGCTTTGGCCCCCAGGAGGTGCCAGGGAGCGGGACAAAGTAAGGTCCCTAAAATAACTAAGGTAGCGCCAACTGCTCCCTCCTTCTCCGCTGCCCTCCTCTTTTTTTATGCTGTAAAGAATACCTATGGTCCCAGTAATTACGAAAATCGAACCGAAAGGCGTCAGCCACCAACATATAATTAATTATAGCACGTTTATTGCAACCACTTTCAAATTCGGTCGCCGCGCGGGAAAATGGCCGTTCGAAGGAGAGCCTGCAAGCGGACTGCCTGACGTCACGGTCTCCGTGACGTCGGACCGTGACGTCATGGTCTCCGTGACGTCAGGGACGTTCGCTGCATCGTCTGCTACGGATTGCACGCGGTTCACACTAAAGCGCTGGACACATGTACGATTTGTACACTCGATTCGCATGCGACTGATCGTTACGACTGTCACCACGACTAGTCGTACGCGTGAATTTGAGACACATGACCCGATGCGTGCATGCGATGCGTCGTCGGCGTCGCTCCGCCCACCGTTTTTGCTCCATGGTCAACTACGACTATCGCTGAGCTGAATTTGTAGATCCCGCGCGTTTAATCGCAAAAAATGGATAAAGCAGGCAATCGTGAAGCGTTTCCTGCCTTCGGAAACAGTTCGCGCACACGCCGGCCGCGCCTGCCAGCTCGGACACTCAGCGGCTCGATCCGGCGCAGACCACGGTAGCAAGACGGTAGCAACCGCTTGTCGCTGCTCTTCTGAATCAATCTGATCGTTAAAATGAAGTTCCACATGCGAGAAAGTAGGTGTTAGTGTGGTGAAAAATTGTGCTTGGGATTGTTATCAGGGCTTATTTTAAAAGCGGCGATCAGATATCTGCCGCGATGCAAGCGTATACGCTGACCGGCCCCCCGCGGCGCGCGGCGGGCGGTGCGCCGACCGGTCGAGAGATGGCAATACCTGCGCGGAAACGTGAAGTGCGCACTTCGCCACTTCGCAAGCCTTGCTCACAGCGGTACCGCAGCCAAGCCAAACCTCCTATCGAAGCGAGACCGCCCACAACAACAGCGCAGGCTATCGCTTCCGGTTCCGGAAACAACTGTATGACGTCATGCTGAATCGGCCGCAAAATCGCGGATCATGGAGGAAAGAAAAGGTTAGGAGAGGCCGTGACGTCACATTTGTGAAGCCGAGTCCCGCCATGACTTGAGCCCACGGAGCCCAGCACTCTATCCCATCATCCTTTGCTGTCTCCGGTTTGATTTGACTAACATGGCGTCGCCCTGCCCTCCCGCTTCGAAGCGAAAACAGCTTCGTCGCTAATTCCTCGGTGCGATGTGATGTTCTAAGCTGTTGATTTCGCCTTCAATTTGCCCATTCTAACCCTCACCCAAAGTTTCAATCGAAAAACGGCCTTCGTTTTTGAGATAGAAGGACGATTTTTCAGCTCTTAAGCCTGGCAAAGTAGCGTTTGTCGTCGTCATAGCAACAGGCTCGCGGGATGGCGCAACGACGGCAGAGTTTTCAAACTGGCCTAATCTAAAAACGTTTGTCGTAGTGACTGCGCTGGTTTGCAAGCGTAGCCAGGCAGCGAAATGCCAAGCGCCTTAAAAATTTGTCCGTTCTATTTGCCCAAATTTGGCCGCCGCAGTTGTAAACAAGTAAGCAACATTGTCCATGGGCTCAAGAAAAATGACGTAACTTCCTCCACACTTTTCGCAATGCATTGGGATGCCAGGGGCCTCTCCTGAGTATTCTTTCCTCCATGTCGCGGATAGCCTGACGTCACACCCTAAGCGATTTCGCTAGTGCTGCCGATTTGTACTAGTTCGCGGCCAGGGCAATTAAAATCGATTTTTGATGCGTTTCCAGCCTCGGATCGCTCCAAACATTTCTGTGGGTAATCTGTACAAACTACTGAAGCCAATTATATCGTTATTTAGGCCTCTAAATTTGGTGTCAGTACTCCTTTAACTCCGCGGCGGGGCCGCCATATTTGTTGGCTTCCTCAGAGCAGACGCCCTCGCAACGCTTCGGGCCGCTCGCTGCAGTTTTTCGTGCAGTTTGCTCTTGTTTTCGCGCCGCAATCGCTCTTTGGTAGCATTAATAGTATTTATACAGCCAAGTTTTACCAACACGCATTAAGTGAGACTGTTTTGTTGTATATTTTTGTCTAGAAGGGGATATTTGCGGGGTGGATGCCGCGGGCGCATACGGACAGCGCGGTGTTTGTTTACGTGTGCGGCATGCTCAGAATAGTTCGTGAACGCGAAAGGTTAGAACGTGGACGTTTCAAACTTCTCTGTTACATAGTATTTCTAGAGCCCCATATTACCAACACGCCCTAAGTGAGGCTGTTTTGTTGTATATTTTTGTGTAGAAGGGGATATTTGCCGGATGGATGCCGCTGGCTCATACGGACAGCGCGGTGTTTGTTTACGTGTGCGGCATGCTCAGGATAGTTCGTGAACGCGAAAGGATCGAACGTGGACGTTTCAAATTGCTCTATTACAGTAATTCCGTTCTTGCATTTGCGTGATTAAGGTGTGGTCGTGCAAGCGCTGCACGGCTTGCGCATGGTTCGCGGTGACCTTGGTTCGCGGCAGTTCGAGCGCTGCGTTGGCTTTTTTGCGTTCGCGTTTTTTGCGTTAGTTGTAGATCATTAGGCAGCGCTCAGTATGCGCCCCGCATTAGCTACTGACATTCATGCCACCTTTATTCCGTGCACTTTACGGTGCTTTGACGCTGTTGCAAAATATATGTCACCTTCACGTCGTTATAGGCTGCTGTCAGGGTCAAAGTTCTCGCGTCTCCTCGTTGGCCTCGCCCATGACGGCTGTACTTTTGGCAGTGCGTCCGTGGCATAGCAATAATCGTGCGATTGGCGTTCACAATTACTTCGAGTAAGGCCCTGTCGGGCATATCTGGAAAAGGCTGGCACAAAGAACGCGCAGTTAAAGAATGCGCTCAGCTTACAATTAGCTGTAGCGCCAAATTCTATAATAACTACCGTATTCCAAGGCCAGAAGCGCGCTAAAAGCGCAGTTGTGAATCCATGTTGTACAGCTAACATTGATTCATGTGTGGGCTTTGATAAATTACAGCTTGCTACAGCCGAGCTGGCCGTGACTGCACTGAACTTATTGCATCCGAAGGCACAACAACTCGGCATCGCGAAGCTACATAAAGTGACGCCGACGCAACATTTGTTTGAAACGAGCAGCTGACTCTTCGGTTGTTATACGTTGGCGGCTTCGATAAGAGCTCCATTCGATTCAGACGCTATTCCCTGCAACGCCTGCACCGTTGCACGGTGCGCTGCACCAAAGCGCTCGATTTGCCGCTGCAGGAATGGTGTCGTGCACCGCGTCGCTCGATTGCTTATGGTGCTGCAGCGGTGCCGCCGCGGTGCAGAGAACCGATGCACGTGCTACGGAGGAGGCGCAGCGATTCGGTGCCGTGAGCGTTCGGGCGTTGCGGGTTGGCAGGCGGCTACCGGCAGTTGCGGCGACCGCGTGAAAATGTCCGTCGAGCTCGAAGATGCGTGGGACAAACTTTGCGTCGCCGCTGATGCGTACGACGCAACCCAGATGGCCGTAAATATCCAGTTGTAGAGGACTACAGGCGAGGATGATTAGCTGACGACTATGCCTGCACCTCACTCGATTGTAAACACGCAGGGGCGCTACTGATGGTGCAACCGTGATGCACGGCACCGTGGAACCACGCTGCTGCACTGCACCGGCACCACAGAACTTCCTCTGCAACGTTGCCGTGCACCCCTTCTGAATCGAATGGCCTGCTCCGAGGCAGCTGAGCCTAAAATGGCGAATTTACATGGACAGTGGCGGCGAAGAGAAGAAAAAACAAACAACGCAGGGACGAGGTACTACGTCAGTGGCCGTTGGCCAATGGCGCGCCTTTAGCTCTATGGGCGCGCGGCGTTCGCCGGCGAAAAAGAAAATGGCAAAAAACGAAGGAGGAAAGGAGCGCGGGCGAGGGCGAAAGGCGGCGAGATCTAAAGATGGTGCTACCTTAGTAATTTCAGGGACCTTAGGACGAAGTGCTCGAGACCCTGGGAGCATACCTGGGGGCCTCGGGGCTCCACAACGCACTAAGATACAACTTTACGTAACTGCCCGGGTTGCAGTGGAGTGTAGCTGTTAGTGTGGAATTCCTGTGCGTGTATTTGTGTGTGTGTGTGCGTGTGCAGATGTCCTTTTTGCTACTCCTTGGTGTCCTTTATTTTGATATTTATGTATTTGTCTAGTGTTTCGTTTTTTTTGTTTTTGTTTTCTTTCACCTAACGTTGTATATATAGTTATTCTTGCCCATGTGTTATATATTTATGTTAGCCCTCTACCCTATCCCCCTATTCCTATGTACTCTTTCCTCCCTATCCCACCTCCCCTACACCAGCAGGCGTTCCGGTGTCCGCCCCTAGGCGAGACAATTTACGCCTGTTGGTGGACCTTCCTTTCTTTCTTTTGTGCAATACATACATACATACATGCATACATACATACATACATACATACATACATACATTTGATTGACGAGGTGAGCCTCAATGAGCTCTTCCGCGGTGTTATGCACACCTAGAGCTTCGAATTTGGCAGTGGAAGTGCTGAGGGGCAGTTGCAGCGCTGCTTTATAAGCTTTTCTGAGTATGATGTTCACTCTATTAAGCTCTGTTTTAGATGGGTTTAAATAGGGAAGGGAGTAGGTCAGCCTGCTAAGGACAAATGCTTGAAGGAGACGGAGGCGTTCAGCTTCCCTGAGTCCTCTGTGTCTATTGGTAACTCGTCGAATTAAACCAATCGTTTGCGTGGCGTGTTGTTCGAGCTGGCGTATGAAGTGAGTATTTGATCTGTTATGTTGAAAGGTTAAACCCAAGATTTTGATTATTTCAACCTTCGGGATGGGGTCGCCTCGCATGTTTATGTGGATATTCGGGGGGATGAGTTTTGCGTTTTTGGTGGGAGTACGAGCAGCTGCGATTTGGCTGGCGAACAGGTGAGCACTGCTCTACCAGCCTCCTCTATCACTATTTCTACTCCTCTTTGTAAAATGCTCTCTATTTCAGCGTCGCTGCCTTTGTTGATCCAAAGTGTAATGTCGTCGGCGTACGAAACAAAATTAAGATTAGGGATTTGTTGGAGTTGTTGGGGGACGGTTAAGATGGCGAGATTAAATAATAAAGGGAAAAGGGCGGCGCCGTGTGGCGTGCCTTTTGAAGGGAGAGTCAGGGTGGTGGAAGTGATATCGGCGATTTGTACAATAGCTGTCCTGTTCGTGAGAAAACTTCGGATGTAATTGTATGTGCGTGGTCCTGGGCCTATGGAGTGCAAGCCTTTGAGTATCGCTGTGTGTGAAACATTATCAAAGGCTTTAGTTAAATCTAATGCTAGTATAGCGGCGTTGTCATGTTTATGCTGTGGCGTGATTATGTCGTGGGACAGTTGAAGAAGAATGTCCTGTGTGGATAGTTTAGGTCGGAAACCAATCATTGTGTGAGGAAGGAGTTGCTTGTGCTGTAAAAGCTTGACGAGTCTGTTGTGTATAATGTGCTCCATGAGCTTTCCGAGGCAGGAGGTGAGAGAGATCGGTCGGAGATGTTTAAGTCTGAGTGGTTTTCCTGGTTTGGGGATAAACGTGATTTTTGCGGTTTTCCAGGATTGAGGTAAAGTGCCTTGAGTCCAATGGTGATTAAAGAACTCCGTGATGGCTGTAATAGAGTTATCATCTAGATTCCTTAGCATCCTGTTGGTAATCTGGTCTATACCTGGTGCAGAGTTAGGTCTAAGTTTAAAGATAGCTCCCCTAACCTCTGCCTCGGAAATCTCTTTGTCAGGGTTGTCTGGGCCGGCGTAGGTTGGAAGCATTGGAAGTGTATCACGGGTGCCTTTTGGAAGGTATGTGTCTATGATATCGTTGAGGAGTGTTGCACCAGAGCCTTGATAATTTTGAATTGTGTGAGTAAGCCTTTGATTAATCTGAGCCGCTTTGGAGTGGTTGGGATTTATTAGATGCTTCAGTAAATGCCAGGTGCGCTTCATACTCGGGTTTCCCTGCATCTGGTTGCAAATTTCGTCCCATTGAGCTTGTGCAAGGTATGTTGCATGTTCTTGTATTTGTTTTTCCAATTCAGCGAGTTTGCGCTTAAGTTTACGATTGTGTTTGTTGCCTCTTCACCGCATACGAATGCTTCTCTGTGCCTCCCATAAGTGTAGTAGATGTGAATCTGTATTGTCAGCGGGGATTTCCTGGTCTAATATTTTTGTGACCAATTCTGTGTCTTGTATAAGTTGAGTGGTCCAGCTTTGTAGATGTATAAGGTCTGCACTGTTTTGGGAGTCCTGCTTGGCGACGCGTTGCTTCCTGAATTCATCCCAGTCTATGAGCCGTGTTTGCCTAGGTAGCCTTTTAATTGGGTGCTTGAGTTCAAGATCGGTTTGAACAATAAAGTGGTCACTGCCGAGATTGACGTCTGTTACAGATCATTGTGATTTCTTTATGTGCATAGTGAATGTAAGGTCTGGTGTAGAGTCGCGTTGTATGCTGTTTCCTATCCTGGTGGGGGTGTTCGGTTCGTTCTCGAGTGTAAGATGATGTAATTGTGCTTGATCCCAAAGGTCCTGCCCTTTTCGCGTATTATGGAGGTATCCCCAAGCCGTGTGTGGCGCATTAAAATCTCCAACTATGACTAGGCTATGGAGTCCAGCTTCCTTACGGGCAAGTGAGAAAAGTAAGTTAAATCTAAGATCTTTGGCCTTAGGTTTGCTGTAAATGTTAAGCAGGAAAAGTTTGGTTTGATTTCGTTTTGTGGGTAAGTGATGAAATCGTGAGGGATATCGATGGTTTCAAATTGAGTCCTACAGGCAGGAATGTTTCGCTGTATCAGTATCGCCGTGATTGGGTTCTGTTCTGCTTGGTATGCTCTATATCCCGGAAGTTTTACAGATTTTCCAACTTCTTGTAGAGCGATAATATCAGGGGGGGTATCGACATTTTGAATATACTGTTGTAAGACAACTTTCTTCTGTGAGAAGCCCCGGCAATTCCACTGCCAAATTCGGGTGATTTTATTCTTGAAATTCTTGATAGGTTGCTGGGCCGAATCAGGGGATGTCGATATCTGTAATATCTACCACTGGCGCGTTTGTCGCTTCTATGCTGCTAACTATCCGTTGGATATTGTTGTGCATTTCTGCTCTAATTGCGTCTATGGTGGACTGCATGGTGGTTAGGTTTACTAGGAGGATTTGATGTAACTGAGTATATTCAGCGTTTTGTTCCACTAGAACCTGCTCGATTTTTCCGACACGTTGTTCCAGGATAGGGGGAGTGGATCCTTTTTCCTCGAGATTCGGCGTGCATAGTGCCGTGCGCTTTGGGGGATTAGGGGATGCTGCTTGGTCAGAATCAAGAGCGGCCGTTTGCATGCGAGCTTTGAGCAACATGTTTTCCTGCTTAAGAGCCGCGTTTTCTGCTTTGAGTGAGGAGATTTCAAGTCTAATAGTGCGCAGTTCTCGAATTATGTCTGTCATTGGATTAGGGGGAGTTGCGTTAAACCGATCATTTTGCATGTGAGCAGAGAGAGGCAAGGGGGGTATGCCCACCTGTTGGTTGCGTTGTTTGGTCCCGGGGACGTTGCTCGATGTTGTCAGGCCGGCTTCTTGTTGCTTCTTGCCACAATCTTGCTTGGATAGTTTCAGCTTCTCCTCTCGTTGAGGTAGCGGCGGAAATTGATCCTTGTCGGGCACGGTGGAGACTGCCATGGCGAAGGTCTTGCGGGGACGAAACCGCTGCTGACACTCGCTGGAACCGGTCACATGGCCCCCTCCACAGACGATGCACCTGGGTGTGCATGGGTGCTGTTCCGGTGCGTCGATGGCACCGCATCGGGCGCATCTTGTTGCTGTTAGCCACTAAATGCTACCGCGGACCTGAGAGTGGTGCATCTTCCATAATGCATTGCGCGGGAGGAGCCCGAGGAGAGGAGGATGCGGCGTCAGAGGAGGTTGGCTTGCCAAAGCTGGGCCGCCTGACGTCATACTCCCTCCTAACATTTTTCTTCCTCCATGATTTGCATGCACTTGGGAAACTGTCCTCGTCGCTGGACTAATCCGGCCCATAGGGGGCCACCATAAAAGCGACCGGTCGCATTGGCGGGTCCAGAATGGGGAGCCTTAGGAACGAGTGCAGCTACCAGGGCTACTACAATGCGGCCCAGCAACATTTTGAAATGTGTTACGAGATTGGAAAACCGGCTCCATTACGTCCGTGGTATGTGGCTGGCGCTACTGAATGGGCGTGTGCAGTGATACCTTCGGTACGTCTGCGGCGCGCAGTCGTGGCGACCTTCTGCAGGGTATCGTTAAGCTTATCGTATCCGAAACAGGGAAAAAGCTCCTGGTGCTTCTGCTGCTTCTATTGAGGGAGTAGAATTCCTAACTCAGCAGCAATTATCTTAGCGCAGGTGCAGTGTAGACTTAAGGGAACAGTTTCGGTTCGTGGCATTTGACACAATGTAAATTAGGGCACGCCATTTTGGTAAAGTAGAAATTAGAGCTGCACGGCCCATGATTTAAACTTAGGAGAACGGGAGAAACGAAAACAACCGGACGGTCTGCGCTGACTAACGACCGTAGGATTTATTTCCGTGAATGACTTATAAGACTATGCCGAAGGGGTTATTTGGTTGTTATTCAGCGCTTCGTCCGACTGTATTTCTTCCCGTCCGCGAGCGCCGTTTTCACAATTTTATAGATATGAATCACCGGAAGCGCATGGCGAGCCGCATCGATGCTGCGCCTGACCGCGGTCCGCCTGGTCGCCTGGTGTCGATACTGTCTACTGTGGACTTGTGATAGGCGTGCTGCTCACAAGGATGGCCGCGAAGTATCGTTCAACGGCACCCCACTGCTCTTTGGGTGAAGCGGCTGCACTGGCTTCGCGCACTGCCGAGTCATTCCAGTGTTCGAGCTTCTGCCACAGAACTTTTTTTTTACAGTAGCGACGAGCCAGCTGTCATGGCTGCGAGCCTAAGCGCCACAATCACTGGAGAGTGCGGAAGCACGCAGGATATACTGAGCAAAGACTTAGCGTCGTAAAAATCTTAAACCGACCATCCGTCCACTATCGAGGCGCTACAGCGAGTTTACAGACCGAGGACATTCGGAACGGGCATAAGGCCCTGCGAATGAGCAGAATGGCCGCAGCCAGTTGTACCCATACGCAAGTGCGCAGTCTCGCATACTGGTAGCCGAAGCGGCGCCGAACGGGGGGCTAGCACCAGCCGAATCTGTCCTTTTCAAGAAATGCAGATATCAACGTTGGTGCTATGAGGGATATAATTATTTAGGAAGGTGGCGAGTTGGGCTAGTTGGTGCACTTGCATTTCCTGATGTTGGCACGGTGCTGATGTTGGCACGTGATGTGGGGGGAGGGAGATTATGTATATGTACATGTACTTAACCGTCCTTCCAATAAAATGAGTTGATAGTCAGCGCTTGTCCTGTTTACTTCTTTCTTTGCGTCCCCGCCGTTTCGCGCGTTCCCCAAGATATAATGATTTAGCTCCGAATTTTTTCGCCCTTTCTAAATAAAAGTAAAAACCAAAAGGAAAAATTGAGTTTCCTGAGTTGTCAAAAAAACAAGCACATAACTTCTTTTATCGCACATTATAGGACAATACGCCAATGTGCCGGCCCTGAGGCCTACCCCCGCCAACTGCCATACAATGCTCGCACCCACATCGTACCCTCTAGTGCCAAAGTGCAGGGCTTCGGCTTCCTTAGTGGGAATATGCGTGCACTATCGCGATGACACTTTCAGCAACACCCTGAAGGGGGCTGCTGAAAGTGTCATCCTCTCTTCCCCACGACCTTGCAGCGGAACTCACCGTTTCTGCGATCCCCCGTGGTCGCGACACGGATCGTGTGGCGGGCGTGCACACGTTGCTATAGCACAACCACAGTTCTCTGCTGCATCAAGCTGCGGCCTGCGAATGCCGTTCAGCCGCACGCGCGGCAAAACCTAGGGGCTTCGATGCACGCCAGCCTCCAGGACACCTAGCTGGATCGAGGTAAACGGAGCCAGTTTTGCCCCCTCGCCATCGTTTCGCCCCGCACTGTATGGCTGCGAACAAGACAGCACTCTCATCCTATTTATCACGGCCGTTTGAGATAACTAAGGCGCTTGATGAGGCTCTTTTGCTACTCTCGCTCCACGCGACGTTAAAGTTCACGCTGCCGACGCACACAGGTGCAGCGTAGCAGTAAGAGCGCGTTAAGCGTCGACGCAACAGTCTTCTCAAATGCCGTAGCGCTGAATATAAGCAGCGCGGTCCAGAGGTCGGCAGACTTTTGTTTTTGCAGCCGTGTACCTCACACATGCTCGATTGATTGATTCTAGGGTTAACGCGCCGACGCAACGCAGGCGATGAGGCGCACCGTAGTGGAGGGCCCCGCATTAATTTTGACCTCCTGAGGATATTTAACGTGCGCCGAAATCTCGTACACAGAGACCGCTTGACAGCGTGGGGCGTAACTCCGTCAGCGCGGTGCCCTCAATGCGGACAAAATGAAACTTTGCGACACGCAATCTTTCAGTGTTCTGTTGCGAGGACGTTTTGGACGCTGATGTCTAGGATGTTTAAAGTACGCCTAGGGGAGCGCACAAAATCGCGCGATGCCCTCGTAACTTTTCTGTTATGTTTGGGGGCCCTGGTTGTGTGGAGGCGTCGTGGTGTCGCGGCACTCCGGTCCCGGCCTCACAAGGCTATGTTCCCCATGTTGCTGCGCATGCGCACGCGTCTGTTCGAACACCTGGAAGCGGAGCTCGCCACGCTGGGGGAAGAGGCGTTCCTCCTGCGTTGGTCGTGCCGCTTCATCAAGGTCAACAACGCACGTTTGGAAATAAGAATAGTTGAATATTAGCCCTGTAACAATACTAAAACAAATTAGAATATTAGCCTTGTAATCAGACTAAATACGATACATAGTTATCTGCAGTGTTCACTTTACCAGTGTTCACTTTACCACTTTACTTCTACCCACATTCATTGTGTTTCGACCCTGAAACTACTGTTCGCGTTTGCCAACAACTCGACTTTCTACTCTGTTTATGTTGTACCCTGCGTGGTACAAAATGTTGCAACTTGTGTGTAGGCCAGTGGCAGCCACTTCTGAATTGTTGTTTGTCTGTGTTTCCCTTTTGTAATGTATATTTGTTACCCGATGAGTAGTTCCATCGAGGCATGTTATGTATCTGCTTCGATGGACAAAATAAACCTCTTCATTACGGGCGTTTTTACTTTTCGCCTCAATCAGAAAACCGGCCGCCGCGGCCGGGAATCGAACCCGCGTCGTCGTGCTCAGCAGCACAACGCCTTAAAAGACTCGTTGAGTTTGGCGCAAAGCGCCTTGCCGCAAAAATGGGTCGCAGACCCATCCTTGCGCGGCAGAGGAATCTTGCCGCGAAAGGGCGTTTTGCGGCGCGCGTTAATTATTGGCAGTGAGATGTTTGAGGGGCGGCCCTGTCTCTGACGTCGGCTTAGGGACTCACGCCGATGTCATCTGCTACGCTTCGCTTGTGAGGGGCAGCAGTGCCTGTGCTAGAAATCGCCCGATTTGATGCTTTAGCTCAATAAACAATTTCAAGTAATTCGGTTATTTTGCAAGCTTCTGACACCTCTGAATAATTTCAAGCTGCATCCCGCACAAGTTTGCAACACACGAGGAGAGAGAGAATAACTTTGTTCAGAGCATCGGTCGGACGGCCGTGAGTAACTCGCCCTTTCTAGCTTATTTACGAAGTTCGGGGCTTAGAGCTCCTCGATAGGTATTCAAATTTTGTCGGCTCCACTAAAGTATTTCTGAAATTACCGGAATTACTACCGGCATGACTACCGGCATTCGTCTATGCGACACTTCACTGATGATTGCGCTCTGTACAGGATTGTTAAAAATCAAGATGATTGTGAATTCTTTCAACATGACCTAAATAAGTTTTCCGAATGGTGCATGAAATGGGGTTATGACCATTAATTCGAACAAAACTGTTTGTATGCGTTTCACAAAGAAGAAAAAAATGCTCATTCCTACACCTATGTGCTTAACGAAGAAGATATTACCTTCGTAAATGAGCATAAATATCTCGGTATTTTTTCACTTCAACCTTTCCTGGAGTCGTCGAATTAGATATGTTTGTTCTAGGGCATCACGCGGTTTAGGTTTTTTGCGGCACAACAGCAAACATCTTCCGTTGGACACAAAGGCATTGTAGTACAAGACTTACATCTGCCCTATTCTCGAATACGCGTGCACAGTCTGGGACCCTTGGACTGCCACAGATACAGAGCGGATAAAAAGGATTCAAAATTTGTCTGATTGCAATGATTATTCTGGGAATTTCAGTGTGTTCCGGGGCGAAAAATTCTCTGGGATGGCAATCTTTGCATGGCCGCAGAAAAATGTTCCGTCTGAAGCTTTTTCACAGCATATTTCGCTCAAAAACTGGAATAAACCGTGACAATTGCTTACAAAATCCAGATTACATCTCGTCCAGAAGGGATCATTCACTCAAAGTAAAAGAAATTTCATGCAGAACAAATCTGTTTAAAATGTCCTTTTTTTCGATGTCTATATCAGACTAGAATAGTCTAACTCAGCAGGAGGTGTCTTTTACGTCGAGTGAAACTTTCGCCGCATGCCTGCAGATGAGGTGATTCATTTCAACTGCATGCTGTCTGCTCGCCGTTGTGCAATCAGTTTGTGTTATTTCGGTTGTTACTGTTCAATTTTGCTTTGTACAATCCTGTACTCAGTGTTTTATTTTTATTGTATGTTCCCCCCCCCCCCCCCCCCACCCCTGTAATGCCAACATTGGCGCTGTGGGTATCGTGATAAATAAATAAATAAATAAATAAATAAATAAATAAATAAATAAATAAATAAATAAATAAATAAATAAAAGAAATGCTCTTATGAAGACTCAACAGTCTAATGCTATGCACCAAGCAGCGGG